>NW_010525789.1:7074-48296 GCF_000687285.1 Phaethon lepturus | reverse complement strand
GGCTTACAGCGGGTGTGTCTGATGCAGAATTTATGGGTGACACAAGAGAGGGAGAAAGGAAGCAGTGACTTGGGCCTGTACATAGCCTCTCTTTGTCAACCACATGGATGAGAATGATTGTGGTTTTTTAATTTAAAGCCTGCAGTGGTCGGCAGCTTGCCCTCCTGACTGTGTACGTTCCAGTACAGGCTTTAATTACATGGGCACACGAGTTGCTCAGTAATAGATTAAAGCCACACTTCATCTCGCAGCCTGCACACCGCATACTTCACATGTGCTTCCTTGGTATCCCATATGTGCAGTTCCCCCTGCTTGCCTTATTTGCAGAACAGAAAGTAGGTGGATATAACATAGTAGTGAAATTAGATATTAATCTGCGCCATTCATTTTAGCAATTATATTGCATAGGGAAGCTAATTCATAGTTACCATCTGCCTCATGCATTTATCTGCATCCAATAAAATCTGTACTCCTTACCCAGGCATACAGCTGACATTAGCTTTGTCAGTATAGAAAACCCGTGTAGGCAGTGTAGCACTTTTCATTTTTATTTGCCAGTGCAATTACCAGTTCTTGAAGGTTGTGGGTCAGCTGGCTGATTTGTGCTTAGTGTAACAATAAGGTCACCCACCAAATAATCTTCCCCAACTAATTGGGGAGGTGGTCGGTCTCTATTGGCCTCCCTGTTCTGCCAGTCCAATTTAATGTTGTTATTGCCATGGGAATTTCAACTTGCTGCATGGGCAGTCTACTCCATGCTAATTAAAGTTCCCTTCGCTGATTGTCACAGCTGTCCATGCTGATTAAACTTCCCATTCATTTAAGTAAGACAGCAGTGACTACATCCATGCCAGAAACCATTCCTTTGAAGTGACAATCTGAATTCATCAGACTTTATCATATTAGTCTACACAGGCACTTCAGTTGCTGAGAAACTATTAATACATCCCTGCCCCCATGCCCAACTTCTCCTTGCATTTAATGCAATCTGTCATTTTCTGCCTCAAAATATGTCTCTGCACCCCTGGCCTTAGTGCTGTAGCTTTTTCTAAATAAGCACGCTGAAGGCTTAAGCTACAGCGGATAGAAACACTTCCTCTCTCTGGCTCAGAGTGCTGCTGTTAGAGAAGGGAGATCTGTTTGTGCTAAGGATGATGCAAATTTTGACTCAACAGCCACTGCTGCTGACACTGGATTTGCAAGCTAATGCATATGGGCTGTGCTGCTCGTTACAGCCAGTGCAAAGATTAGTCATGCCTCAGCTTTAAAGTAAGCAGTGTTCAAGGGAACAGTCTTTACAAGGCCTATCAGCACATCCCTCTCCAGCAACAAAACCAGAGATGGAAAAGACCCTATATTGGATGTTCCAGCCCCTTGTAAGAGAGAGAGCACCCTGTAATGAAGCGGCCTGTGGTTTGTGTAGTCTGCTTTAAATGTTCCTGAGGAAGGGGATCCCTCAAATATTGCACACATAGAATCTGCAATTGGTAACTGCTCCTGATTGAGGGTTGTGCAAGTCTTGGTCTTGTTGCTACTTGAGCCTGCCACAAGTGTAGGGTTTTTTCCCTTCACTCGCCAGTAATTATAAAAATGTTGTCATCTCCATATTGTCAGTTTTTAAGGTTAAAATACCAGAAAATTTCAATGATGCTCATTATTCTTTATGCTCGGCTTAAACCATCCTTTTCTTATCTGAATGTCTTTCCTAAGTACATTGACATCAGAATAATCTGTTGTCACCTTCACTGATTGCAGGTCTAGACTGCAATCCCAACTGTGGCATTCCCAAAATACCTTCTTATTTACAAATGGATTTCAGTAGCTAGCACCCCTTTCCTGCAGTGTAGCTGCCAGCAGCTCATCTGTTCTGCTCCTGCTTTAGGCAGGAACTTGAGACTGATGCAAGCACAGAATAATTTTAACTACTAAGATGTAAATGATGTACCTAATTTATAATTTTAAATACTGTAATTACTCCTTAAAATGAGATTGTTATCAGCAGTATCATGGGCCTGATGAGTAGTTTTAGCTTTTCCCATGTGTGATGGAAACCAATTATTCCCAGACTAGTTACTGGATGCTTTAAATATTTACCTGTGTCAAAAAGGCTCAATCCAGGTTTCCACAAGTCTGTTTCCATTGCTTTCACACATGAAAGAGAAGAAACATTATTTACAAAGAGATTACAGAGTTCTGGCTCAATTTATAAAGGTCAATTCATACAGTGAATTATCGTTCACAGCTAGGAGCTAAGGAAATCTTGTAAGCCTGTAAACCTGGAAATCTTTGTGCGCACATTTCAAGCCATATTTAGGAGCCTCATATCACTGCCTCCAGAGCACTAATGTTTTTTATAATTTTAAATATGTCTCTTTAGATCTGTTTTGGTCTTGTTCCCCTGAATTGTATTGATACTGAAGCAAGCATACTGACTTCAGTATACTTTTGCTTGGCTTAGTTTTCCACAGAAAATCTGCAAGTACCTTTCATCTACAGATTTCTCTAACCCATCAGCCCATCCAAACACAAAGAATTTGCCTAAACTTTTCTTTCAGCCTGTCATCAGGCATGGAAAACTTCATCAAAATTGCTGCTTTCATAAATAAAGACGAAGTGTCTTTGTTTTTGGAGCCTGCTGAAGAGCTTTCTCAAAAAGTGATGCTTTGCTCTGGGCTACAGCCAGATGAAAGCCCTTGCAGCTGACTAGGACAAGAACAGTACCTAGGAGCACTAGTAAGATCCTTAACCCCTCACAGTCCATCTCCAGGTTTGTTCAGGGTGGTTTACAAAGACACATATCTCGGAGCCCATTGAGTCCATACTGCCTCCCGTGCCTGAGTTTCCCTGCTCAGACTGGCAGCTGGTGTGCTCTTGACTAGAGCCAGTGGGTGAACCACAATGTAGGTTTGGAAAAAGTCATGAGCTTGCCAGTGTCCTCCAGCCTAGTGAGAGCACTGATCTTGTCCTTAGGTTGCTATCCCAGGGAGGAGCTATCAGCTTCTCTTTGGGAGGGAGACTTGTTGCATGAGACGGATGAATAAGATGTGTGGTCTTGCTTAGTGTAGGAGAAACCCCATCACATTTCATTGCTAAGGTGATTTTTCCAGACCCCATTCCCTCCTTACGCTGAGCACTGCTATGAAGAATCTAAACACTGAGGAAAGTGAAAGGCTGAGAAGTCAGTCATGATACACACAGAAGTTTTGCTGTGATTTTGCTTAGGAGGAGAAGTAAGGTGAAGGAAGGACAGGCCTGGGTAATGGGGAAACAGGAGGAAAGACAGGAATTTATCATCCACCTGGGCAGAGTTGTTTGCCAGAATTTTGTACATCCCTTAGCAGAGTCATGAGGAAGCAGCAGCAACTGGAGCTAGGGGTGCTGGTTGCAGAGCAGGAGGACCCTATCCAGACAGAAGAGCTGGTGCTCGTTTGTTGTCAGTGGCCAATGTGTCTCCGGAACACTGTCACTGAGAAGAGCAACAGATTTCAGTGAAATCAGGTTGTGAGTAGATAATCTCAAAAGGTATACTTCACCCTCCTGGGATAGAGAAGTATCCAGTGACTGCAAAAAGAAAAGATTCATGTGAAGCTACTTTTCACTCTGACCAGCTGAAAAAAACGACCAAGGAACAAATCATGAAGATGACTCCACACTTGCGAGTCTTCTGTACAACTACACTGCCCTGTGAGTTGCAGGGGGAAAAGGTGCTTAAAGGAATAGGAACTGCACTGCACATGCAACCAGCCAAGGAGCTGTGCAGAGATCTGCCAGGTCTTCTTTGTAAGCAGGGATGTGAGCTGAAGGGCATGAGCAAGGGACTCTGCCTGCACACTTACCAAAGGCCTGTGTCTGCTGCCAGCTCATTGCCAGGGACTATCCTCAGTGACCGCAGCACAGGCTCCTCTAACTGTTTAAGCTCAAAAAAGACAGGCAGCTGCTTTTTGGTAACTTCAGGAAAAGACTGCTTTTTGTCAGTAGGAACAGTGCTGAAGTTTTCTCGGTTCACTCTTCTCAAACTACCTCAACTCAGCTGACCGCAGGTGCTCTAGTCTGCCCAAACCCCTATGGGTGAGAGCTGCCTATTGCTTCTTCGAGCAGTCTTCTCGTGGCTCACACCTTTTAAAACTTTCTGTGGTGAGAAGGCCCCTGTATTTACCTTCTTAATGAAGAAAAGCACTAGATAGTGCCAAGGATTTTGGGTAGCTGGCAGCAAATATGCAGAATATACAGATTTCTAAATGACCTGTAAATCCAGGCAAAAGCACTAGTTCTTGCATGTAGTCCTAGACACACAACAAAGCTAGCTCTCAATGAAATGTGTATCTGCAAGGGAAATGATTATTCTTATAAGTAGCTAAGCCTTTTTTTTTTTCACTTGATGATGCGCATAAAAATCAGGTGTTGATTTTTAAAATACTCCAAGACTGGTCTTTAAAAAAAAAAAAAAAAAAGACACCACCACAACAAGTCTTCAGTATAATTGTCTTGGAAAAAATTGTAGGCTAAATGAGTACGGGATTGCAAGAGAGTTCATGCGCATTGTCAAGAACTTGGAAGAGTTGGGACCTTCTGAAGAATGTGCAGCAAGAAGCTGAGCAAGCAACTGGTGTGTTGGGGAGGGTGTTTTCCCAGCACGCCTTTTTGCTAACCTGAGCTGATGGGAGGAAGTTCCTCGACAGCCCAGCCAAACCCGCAGAACTGATCACTGTTGTTTGCAGAGCAGCATGCGCTCACTTGGTAGGATCAAGAAAAACAACTCTCCTTTCCAAGAAAGCAAGGAGTTGTTCAGGAATTTCCCTTTGATTGTTAGAAAAATTGACTGCTTGGAAGCAGCACATCTGAGCTGCCAAAACCTGGGCTGAAAAAGAGATCAGGACCCATTGGGAATATAGAAAGTATGTGTTTGTGGCTTTTTCCCTACTTGTTCTGTGATGGAGAAAACAGAATCATTCATGATGGAATATTTGTGCTTTGTAATCACCTTTGAGGATATCTTAAGCAATTAGGTGGGGTCAAACTCAGACTTTGATTTAAGGAAGACTCAGCACTATGTTCCCTTGTTTCACTGCCAAAGATCTGATTAGCCTGAGGATTAGCCAGCACATTCTTAGGTCCAGATGTCAGGGCTCTTTCCATTTCAGCCCTGCCAGGAAGGCAGGTCTGTCACCACAGGCTATCCCTGCCCTATATGTGGTGTCACATAATTAGCACAGTGCCATGACTGGCATGTTTGCAGGCAACATATTTTCTCTGCTGTTCTGCATGGGCAAACGTTGCTCCCCGTCTCCCCTTTAAAGGTCGGCACTGGATCTTGACAAGGGCAAAGGGAGTCAAGGGAGCAAGAAACCTGTGAGATTAGAAAAAAAAGAAATGCTGTGACATTGGTATGGCCAAAAGGACAAACACAGATGGAAACCAGGGGGAAGAGAAGAACACAGAAACAGGGAGGAGAAGTATAAAAGTAGGGGAACAGAGTAAATCTTAGGAGGAAAAGGAGTGCAGCCATTTAAAATATGCTGCAAATAGGTCAACCATTAATTGTCATTTTGATGGGGAGATTGCTGGGTAAACTTACTTGGCCTGTATTATCCAGAAAGTCCTACTGCATAATAACATCCTCTAACCTCAACATCAAGGACCATTTTGCTCTCTCCTGTTGCAATACTCCTCCCATGCTTCCCAGCTCTCACCAAAGCCCTCCAGGCCCCAGGGTCACCCTCACATGCCGCAGCCTTTTCCTCCCCAGGGGTTTGGCTGCCTGTGCTCAAGGTCAGCTCTACCACAGCACAGCCCTGTGGCCCTGGCCCAGGCTTGGGTGTAACGATGAGCAAGGGCTGTGTGTGAGAAAGGGCGCAGCCTCACCTTTGCTCCTCACACCTGTGCCTAGTCTTGTACCTTGCTATCCTGATCCTGATCTTGCCTTGCTGGTCTGTGTCCCACCTCAGTCACTCAGACCTGCCTCATCGCTGGGGACTTTCCCGGCAGCCTGGGCTGTTGGCTGGCCCTGGGTACCACCGTTGGACCCACTCTGCTCTTTTTGCTGGGGCTCTGTGTGTCTGCGGCCCTCGTTGGTGAGGGGCAGCCCTGCCTGCCTTGCTACGACTCCAGCTCCTGTCCCCAACCCCGCTCCGGCTACTCCTGGGCAAAAATCCATCTCTGAGAATCTTTGCTGTCCTGTCAAGAGAGTTAGTGTTTGTACGTGCACTGAGCCCTCTGGAGCCCTGGGAAGTTGTCAGTGGCCTTGCAGAGCGCCTGCTGACAGTGCTGCTTGTGGGTGAAGGATGATGAGTTGCACAGCCAAGGAGGAAAGAAAGTAAAGGTGTTGTTTCTACACTCAGTATTAAAGGCAACCTCTACGGCTGCAATCAACCTGGAGGCTCCTGGGAACAACAGGAACAGAAGATTTAGCTCCGCAGACCTGATAGCCTGCGCAGAGCTGTTTTTTTGTTCCTCGTTTTGACTAACAAATAAGGAAAATTGCAAACACTGTGGTAGGTGGTGATTCCCACAGCCTGAAACAACAGCACACCAGTGACTGAGCTGTCCTTTGCCTTTTGCATTCAGGAAGCTGCTAGTTGGCATTCAGGGCATCAGGCTCTCCCTGATCCTCCTCCAGGACATGCGAAAATGATCTGTGGTACTGCTTGAGGGCTAATTTTGGGTTGCTAAACCTGAAAGAGAGCAGAAAATCTGCTGCTAGCAAACTTGCTCACCCAGGTGGGCTGGAGAGCTGGCAGCCCTCCGGAAGGCAGCAACAGGCTCTTGGCGCTGGATACCTGCGTGATCCGACAAAGAGGCGAGAGGTTAGATGCCAGCAGGTGAGGAGAGAGAGGCATGATCACAAGGCATGTGGTGGACCCAAACTGTTTTTCTGCAGATGTTTTCAAACCAAATGGAAAAGGAAGATGGAAACTATGGATTTAAAAAAAAGGAATTTAAAAGCTGAAAGAGGTTGGCAGAAGCAGCAAAAAAAAAAAGAGTTTAAATGTTATTAAATGTTAGTAGGTACTGCACAGTGTAGCTCTACACCTGTGCACTGGAACAACAGGTAGTGGGGTCCTGAGATGCTGATTGTGCTCAGTGCCTGGAAACTGAAAGCACACATCTCCCTTCAAGGCCTTCATTCTCCAAACTTACACAGACACAAAGTTCCCCTCTCATTTTGCAACAGCAAATGTTGTAAAAGACCTTTATAAATGGTTTTAGATTACTGTTTTGAGAACATTTCTAATTTTAATTATTCCCATTTCTTTCTTTTCCCTAAAAGTTATACTATTGTCATGCAATAACCAGTGTGATACCCACTCACACTGCATCTTGCTACGTACATGGTTAGGAGTGAAAAACAGTGCATCGCTGAGTGACTCAGTAGATGAGAGTGGTGGAACTAGCAACAGGGAGGAATTAAAGAAGGGATTGTAATGCCTTTACCTGTACTGGGTCGTAAAATATTCCTGTTATTTGCAGAGGTGGAAGTGCCCCTGAATGCTTTGAAAATATTGTTTTGGTTAGTACATGGAACTTAGACACAAAGTTTTCTAGTATTCTAGCAATACAAATGGCTAGTTATTATTAATTTCAGACATACCTGTATTCTGTCCTCTTCCTTGTGCAGCCTGAATCTGTCCTAAGTAGACATCAAAATGGAGAAGTGTGATTTATACCACATTTGGTTCAGGACTATTGCTACCTGGGCTTTTCACTGAGTCTCATTTTATAGCTGTCAGAGTTAATGGTTCATATATAGAGAGCTTTCATGAATATACTTTCTCAGATGTTAACTCTGTATTTTGAGCCAGCTTAAAAAAAGATTGCCTTGCTCTGTTTGTTTTATAGCTTAGCCTAGTTAACATTCCCTTCAGTTATGAGTATTACTTGCACAGAACTCTGGTCTGCATTGAAAAGGTTTGTGGTTACTGCTGTCATTTGTTTTCCCTTATAACTTTCCTTCTTTCATTCACACTGGTTATATATGTTTATTTCTGTTTCAGTACCATCCAGTTGTGCTGGTTGTGTGAGGAAGGTTAAAAAAAGCCCCAAACCCAAAACACCCCCACAGGCAAGATACTACCCTTTCTGCAGAGAGTGACTGGGCACAAGCAAGCAGGCAGACTGTAAATAATGAGACAATAACAAATATAATATGGGAGAATTCATGTGTCTGAAATATCTTCACCACTGCCTACACAAAAAGCTTTTTTTTTAAGGTGATTGGGTTATTAAATGCCCATTGTTGAAAAATACTAAAGGCTCAAAGGATTTGCAGATGAAAACAGCATCTTTAATCATGCCTTTCATTTCATTAATTATTCTTAAGAAGCTTGTTAACAAACTTATGTCTTAACAAGCCTTTATTCATTAGTTTTCCCAGAAAGATTAATTCCAAAACCTGCCGAAATCAGTGGGAATGTTCTAGCTGACTCCTGTGAATGCTGGAGAGGGGCTCCAGAGATATTTTCATCAGTAAGATATCATAAATGAGACCATTTTGAATGGTTGTGTCAGAAACCAGGAATTGCTGCTCTCTGGGAACTTGATATTGCAAAATTAGGGGACAGCAACTAGCTTGTGTTTGACCCAAGCTCGAACCTTGTCAGGCCACTGGAAGCCCTTTGATGGGATTTCTAGGAGCTATCCTGAGAGACCTTGTAAACTTCAGAAGCCGAAGAGATCCTGTTTAAGGAAATAACAGGCTCATCTGCCAAAACTGGCACAGTTTTGTAAACTCTGTAACTTGTAGCTCTGGCTCCAGATGGACCACAGCTAGCTCAGGCTGAGTTTTCAGGCTGTGGAGGGAAAGTCTGTCTGCGCAGCAGTGTTGTGTGGGGTTGTGCAGGGTACGCTTTCCACTTGGGAGACTGGTATGTGCCAAAGGGGAAAGAAAATTAACTCTGAGACTGAGAACTTGCCTTGTTTCATGTTTGCCACAACTGAGCCCAAATGTGTATATAACATGGGTTACAAGGTCAGTAGAAACAGAGTACAAGAGGGTAAGAGAGATTAGCTCAGTATCAGAAGTATTTTATGCCACATTTTTAATTCCGTGTCTACCCTACCCTCTGCAACTTGGCTTTCTTTCTATGCTCCTTTTGACAGTGCTTGGCCTCAGGACTGTTCGCTCTTTCTGTACCTCACGTGTCAGCTCAGCGTCTCTGCATGGCACTGAGGATCATGGCATGCTTTATGATCACGGTGTTCACAGGAGCACTGGATTTGTTCCCAATCCTCATCTAGGGTCCAAGCAGCTGTACAAGAAAGGATTCCTTGAACAGTTGGGATGGGAGGGGGTAAGCGGGTTCGTGGTGCCTGGGAGCATGCTTGGTTAACTGCTGTTGGAAAGAGGCAGAAGCCATCATTTACTAGAGCGTGGCTGAAGTTAAAGTTGTGCCCAGAGCAGGAAAGCGTTTGCGTGCACTTTCAAAGCCCGCTGCCATTGCTGCTTCCCCCTCAGGATCGTCCTTTACTGCATACTGCACTCACTAGAAGGGCAGATAGGAATAAGCTGTCAAATGTCATGCTAGTTGCATCAGTGGTTTTTCATTTAGCAGTTTTGTCCCATCAGGTCTTTAAAGGAGGGGTCCTGCGATGGAGCAGAGTCTCAGATATTTTTCCTGTTTCTGTATCTTTGAAAAACAGAAGGTAAAGGGGAAAGAACAGCAATAGCTAGGATGGAGGAGTTTTGCTCCTGCTCTAATGCTTTAAGTGGCAAGTCCTGCTTTTCTTTTGCCCTTGTGAACTTTTGCCAGTACCAGTAGCTGGAAATGGAAATGCTGGAGCTAACAGCAGCCACAGCTGTGCTCATTCTGAGCATGCTCTATTTCAAGGGTATTTACTTTTGAGGTGTCTTTTGCAGGCAAACTACCAGTGCCCTGTGACAGGTAGACCTGTGAGCCTCTGTGAGCCAAGACAGACAGGAGAACATTTGATTCTGTCCGGTCAATCCAAACTCTGGTTAAGGCCAACAACACGGTCAGAAACGCTGACCTGAATAATAGGAATGAGTCCTAAAGCCTCCTCAGACAGAGAAAACTGATAAAAGTGCATTGTGTATGGTCGTCGCTGTAAAACTGTGTTTGTACTTTCCGTATTTTTTCAGCCAGTTCTTCTCTTTTAGAATCGAGAAGAGATCAGGAGAATTTGGGAAGTCCGATACCGAGTACAGACACACTAGGAAATGGTCCTAGAAATGAAGTCTGTGTCATCAGAAGTCAGTGTCCACCACTCCTCCAGCTCACAATAACCTGTCCCTAAGTCCAGTCACTTTAATCTTTTGGGAGTTATTTATGTTTAGAACTTCAGTAAAGAAAATCATGAAGAAAAATGTATCCAAATTGCAATGAATTGACCATTGAGAGACTTGAAAAAGTGAGTGTTTCTGTTTTGTTTTGTTTTGTTTTTCATTTCTTTGACTAAAGGTTTGGTCTTGTAAAAGGCAAATACAACCTTCCCACTGATTTCAACGTTGCCAGATCTTTACCCTCAACACGCATCTCTCACTGACTGGGGAATCTCAAACAGGGTTTCCTAATTGCTAGTAAAGAAAATAATGGCCTCGTCTGTGCTCAACCTGTGGGAATAAGAAATAGAAAAGGGAGCAACAAGCAGGACCAGGTTTACAAGCACATTAGGTACCAAATGATGCAGATTCCCACTGAATTTAAACCCATTTGAACTGTGTTGGCACTTCTGTAAATCCTGCCATACACCTACCTGCACATTTGACCCTGTAAGATTAACCCCTCTAGCCCCTGCCCTTATTCTGGGCTCACAGCTAAATTTGACTTAACAATGCTTTCCCTCAAAACCTGAATTGCCCAGAAGATACCTGCCCTGCCATGTCCTTGGCCCTGAATGGGTCAGCAGCAGGGACAGCCACAGTTATGTATGTGGGAGCAAAGCTGAGCTCAAGACAATCAGAAATAGCGACAGAGCATAAAACCTAATCATGGCCCAGCTCCTTTTTAATTACTCAAAAGCAATTATATCCCCATGCTCAGCAACTTGCAAACGTTTGAAAATATTCTCCTTTGCTTGACTGCACAGCTGAGCAATTACACGTTGTATGGGAAAACACCTCTAAATACTTTGCAGACTGTGGGCTGGAATGGGAGCAGGCTTCTGGATCAAGATGCAGAGCTCTGAGCAGCCACCACTCTGCTGTCATTAACACGAGTGGCATGCCAGGAATAACATTACATTTATGCCAGGCTCAGAACCACAGCCTGAGGTTTTCGAAAGAGCATCAGTTTAATGTAAATCGGCATTTCAGAGCTCCCAGCCCTAAGTTTAGATGGCTGTGCAGCCCTCTGCATCATGTATCTTGCAACTAAATCTAGTCTCCCTTTGAGAGAGTAAGACAGAAGGAAGCAACAGGAAAATACAATTCAAACAATACAAGCTTTGTCTCAAGTTTTGCAAAACCCAGCATTTGTCAAGACTGAAATGTGCAGATATTCACTAGAAAGGCTTCCCCAGAGCTGTGGGTGATCAGCATCTCTGACATTCGGGCCAAGTGTCTGTTTTTCAGTTTAAATCCAGACTTGGATTCAGTCATTGAGTTTTCTGCGGCTTGAAAGGTTAATGAATCATTGCTGCCTTAAAATACACTGTAATGCATGCCTTGTGGCACATATTTCTTCACTATACTTACTTGATGCTGCAGCTACCACAGATGAGTATGCTGGGTGGACACTGCTAGAACCTAAAAATAAGAGATTTTAATTTTCAGCTATTGAATGAAAAAACCCAATGTTAATAAATAAGAATAAATGGAGAAGGAAATATTGAGGAAAACCAGGTGTGCAGAAATTCCTTCACAGTGTTTTAAAGTCCAAAAGCTGTTACAAAAAATATATTACAACTTTCATTTATTGAAACTGATCACAGAATTAATTCTTAAATGAGTCTTGACCTATTTGCTGAACTCTCAGTCCAGATATATAAGTCAAAGAACTATTTGTTGACTCCTATACCTGAAAATCATGACAGCATTTGGGGATGGAGAGCTTACTCCCACATGAATCAGTTTATATGTCAGTATATTATATGTAAAGATAAAGACTAGCCATAAATTTACTGCAGATGAACTCTCATCTCATAGAATCTACACGCATTTGTGTTTATCTTAGACACACTAATTTTTCTGTGTATCTCGAAGGCACAACTTTAACTCCATCCCATCTGCTGGAATTAAATTTTTTATCTACTCCTAATATTTCTACACGGAATTACTGAATTAATCATCCACTAAATCGTGGTATATTTAGTTGCATGTCTTGTTCCTTAATTTTTAGGAAAGCTGTAGGTCAGGAGGAAAGCAATGCAAACATCCATGCTACTGACCTATATCTCTGACCCTGTGCAGTCCGGGTCGAGTCTTGGCTGCAGCTGCAACTGTTGTGGTTCTGGTTGTTGCAGGTGTTGTGGTTGGCTTTGGCATTGTGGTGGTAGGATCTGTGGTCGTTGTTGTTGGTGTTGGGGTTGTGGTGGCCATTTGTGTAGCTGGTGTGGGCACCGGAGATGTCTGATACTCTTTGCGGACTGTCTCCCCTGTAGGAACATTGACACGATCACTGCAGCTGGATGTGAGACACGCATGGAAGCATCATTAATAGCACTCATTGGTTAAGGCAACCTAGACACTGGTTTTCTCCTCAGGATGTCTACAAGCATCCTCATCTGTGGGGCCATTACTGCCTTCCTTGCTGTATGGATGTGTAGCACAGGTGCCTGTGTGACACAGTACTGCACTGCTCTCCGGAGGCTGCTGACGACAGCCTGTAGTAGGCTTAGTGTTTCCCCTACACTTTCTCTGCTTTGGCCAGGAGCACCTATCAACCTGACAGATGTCTCAGATCTACGAAATCGTTCAACCAGCCAGTTGCAATTGCAGTTTCCATTTTGCCATCATCTTTTCTCTGTGTAATGAAGCAGTTAGAAAGTCCACATAAGTGGAAATCAACTGACAACTGGTAATAAAAGATGGCCATTCTGAGTCACAGACCAGAATAAAATATGTGTTGCCCACTGCAGCACTGAAATGCTTTTGGCAGAAAGACAATTTAGATAATGGTGATTTGGGGAGTGGGTCAGAGCTGCAGCAGGGACCGTTAGGGCTTCGGCTGAGGGGAGTGGGGGAGAGCACCACCTGGGAGGTGCTGATTTCATCTAACTTCGACTCATCTCACAGTTGCCTTTTCTTTTAAAATGTATCATCTGTTGTGAGAACAGAGACAATTCTAGTTGCAAGATTTGCATCCTGAATATCCTTATGAGATTGTTAACATGCTTACAGTTCTTTCAAGTCATTGTCTCAAAAAAGATCCTTCACTGTTATCTTCTCCATCTATCAACAAAAAAACTGCACTGAAATATATTCCATGTTCACGTCAGTCTTGCTCCTCTCCTCCCTGCCCATAGCCCTGGGGATGGCCTGACACACTGTGTACACTGAAAGGGAATGGTGTGCAGTCTATTCATTGCTGCACAGCACAAGCTTGTATTTTATTGCTGGATGTGCTCCTTTTGGAAAGCATCGTCATGAAACTGTCTGGTGGATTAATTACCACCTAAAGCTAGCCAGTGAAAAACTCAGATCTCAGACAGTTTTAATGGGATAATGCTGAAAGAGGGCTCAGAAGAAAAACAAAACAACTCAGCTGAAAAAAATCAGTATGAATGACTCTCTTTGGGCTGAACGGTGCCCTGCTCCACGCTGCTGCACTAGAAGAAAGAAGACAGAGGGCACAGTGAGTCTTCCCCTGTGATCTGGTGCTGCTGGAGTGGGGAGCAGGCACAGCGGCCAGCTTTATACCCCAGGCTGCACGGAGCAAGGAAGCTGGGAGCTAACAGTATTAGCAGAAAACCCAAGGAAGAAGCATAGTAAGAGCAGAGAAAAGATGTTGCCTTGGTGCATGTTGGCTGGGTTTCTGGTGGAACCTTTAACATAAGAGGAGGGCTCTTGAGGGCTAGCAGTTCCCAGTGCTCCTGCGGGCAGGGTGCCCATGTCCCTTACAGTGTCTTCAAAGGGTTTGCAGCACACAAGCGCTGCATAGGAAATTGCCGAGAGCCATAATGCAGGCTTTTGAAGTTCAGGACACCTGAACTCACCCAAAGCACAGGCAGAAATTAAACTGAGAGGATGCCTTCTCTTCTCTGAATTGGCACATGTACTTCAAACACTGTTGCAGGCACTCACATAATGGGGTTGGTTTGGTGAGAAAGAGGTTGTAGAGAGGAGGCTGGATGGGAGAGGTAAAGCTATATTTGTTACCAGTGTCAAACTGCTTCCTATAAGCATCTGCAGGCTGTTTAGACTGGAACAGATACTGTAAAAGAGCACTGAGATCCCCAACCCATACCATGTTCCAATGCTTTTTCTGATGTGTTAGCAGTGTCTTCACTCTTCATAGCTTTTAGGTCTTGCTCCGGCTTTTTAGGCTCTGAAGCAAAATTAAGCACATTAGGAAAGGCATCTCTGGAAGAAGATAGTTTTAAGTCTCCTATTTAGAGATTATCAGTTCCCCAAAGAAAGGCATCCCATCACCTGGCATTAGATAGGTCAGTCAGTCTAACCAGACCTTTCTCACCACAAGAGATAAAGTGATGGCTGGGTACATCTAGAGGATAGTCACCAATTTTTGGTGACAAATTTAAGCATTTTTACTGCCCAAAAGCTCCTGCCAATGTCAACAGAATTTCTGAAGTGAGCAATAAATATGGGTTTTGACCACTAACAAACCAATACTCATAAGATTAATGCATCATGTTATTAATTTTTCCTCTGACCTGAGAATCAGGGTCACGGGGTGTAGATTTTTTGGGGAATACCAGCTAACATATTATTTCAGTCACTATTTCACATTCAGATGTAATTCTTTCTTGCCTGACATTCTCAGATCATCATGGGGCCAAATCCTGAATGCTATGGACTGGCTTAGAAGGAAAAGGGAGATTTTTTTTATCCTTTTTTCCTTCTAAGACCCAAAGTCATCAAAGTACTTGGGACATTTATTACTATTCATTTACTGCTACCCTGCAAAAGAATCTGCCTCTGCTTTTACGTCTGACTGAGTACTGGAGGATTTTGATCTTTTTTTTTTTTTCTCTAGCTATTTTGGCACCATTGACCTATTTGCAAAATTACTCCAAGGTTAATGGTTTCCTAAAAATTTGTATTATTTTTAAAAACAACATCTTTTGATTGTTTTTACCAGCTGTGGATAGTTACAATTTTGGGAAAGTTTTTCTTGCTGTGCCCAGCATTTGGGAAGCACTGTAACCGCCAACAGCATTTAAAGAAATGTCAGGCACTATGAATCTCTGGCACCCCTGGGCTGAGGACCAAAATTACATCTCTGACAGCCGATCAGGTGTGAAGCAGGATTTTTCTCTAATCTGGCAGCAAGTGAGTGTAATCCTCAAAGGACTGCCTTTACCTCCTACAGATAATGAGTTTAAGTATCCAAGTGAACAATATGGTCACTGTCATTTAAATCAGAAGAAGGAGGTAGCTTTTTAAAAATTAAAAAGAAATAAGAAATCCTCTATCACAAGATGGCCCCAGCACCATATTACCATTAAGAACAAGCTGTTTCTAGCAGAGTACAGCTGAGATGGCTGGGACAAGGTGACAGGGCTAAGGAGGGCTGACAGGGCCAAGCAGGGCTCGGGGAAGATGGACTGTGACCATCAGATCTCTTTGCCAGCTGTGGGACAGGGCTGGGCAAAGCAAGGCAGCGGCACCCTCAAGCACTGGGTTTGATGTAACAGTTATTTGTCCCTTTGATCATTCTGGGTTTTCTCTGTGTCAGTGCAGTCTTTGTTGCTAGTATCCTAACGTTTTCATTCACACTGTTTGATTCAAGAACAAAGTAAAGGAAGCCGCTTGCGTCTTTGGTTTACTGCAGGAACAGGCTCCTGGTATTTCGTTTGCATGACTGAGATGTGACTTGGTGATGCTCCCCATTTCTACACTGATTCTCACATAAAGTGGGTTTTAGCACTGGTGGAAGAAATCACTGCTTGCAGCCTGCTGAGCTCTACCCTGGCTGCAGTTGTCCCTGGTCTGGTGCGAGACATTTGGGCTGATACTTCAAGCGTGGCTACATTTGGAAATTATGAGATCTGGTTTTAGTAACATGTTTATCAATGATCTGGATGAGGGGATTGAGTGCCATAAGCTCTGTGTGGCCTTGAATGGATGCACCCCCTGACAGGCATTTGAGTTCATGGAGAAGATACAGCACCTTTTGTTGTACCACAGCTCACAGTGGATAAGCTCAGGAAGGCTCAAGCTCAGCAATCAGCGAAAGAGCCGTGTTAGGGAAGTGTGTAGTAGTATGAGACATTCATTTTGGTTTTGTTCACAACCCCAAGGAAGAGTCTGAACGTTACATGCTTGTCACAGGGGGCACAGACTAGTGTCATTTCAGTGGCGGAGGCACTTCACATGCACTTGAATATCGACTACCACCTGGTGTGAGACTTGATCAAAGACCTCCGAAAACAACTAAATTATTTAAACTGAATTGAGTCTTACAGAGTAGGACTAAAATGATTATACAGAGTAGTTCCTTATCATATCATACTTAGCTAAAGCTGCTGTGCATAGCCATGTGTGTCATTAGTATTATATTATTATTTATTCTTATACTTTCAACACTGAATATCCTAAAAGATAACATGAATAACATTAGGAGAAAGTCAACATGTATTTCATATAATCAGTACAATGTCATACTCACTAACAGATTTAAAGCAAGGAGGAAACTACTTGGAAACAGAAGTCTGTGAGACATGGTATGACCAAAAAATAGAAATTGTTTGGGATAATTTCCATATGCTTAACATAAAAAAATACCATGAGAGATCCGAACGAGATACTAAGGGATGCATGAACTTCTTTGTATTACACAACTGAGAAGCTGCAACAGATAGTTTTGAATGGATATAAGGGAAAGTCAGTCACAATTACTTGCCTGATTTAACAGCTGTGCTTTTTGAAGAAGAATATTCAAGAGTTGATGGATATGTCACACCTTTTCTTGGCTTGCCCTCTACAAAAAAAATTCATTAGAAAACATCACAAAATATTCTAAGTTTTCTTGCAATGAAATTCTCATCTAATATGCATTCAGAATCAGACCCCACTTTTTTACTGTGCAACTCATTGTCTTGAAGATTTCTTTCATCTGATGGCAGAATCTCAAAAACATGCCACTAAAAATACCAATGCCTAAATGCAGCATCACAAAAAAAAAGACAGAAAGCACGGAAACACAGTCCTGGAAAGGATTTGAAGAGGTGAGTTAGTTCATTCCTTTGCTCTCCAATGGTGTTAAGGATAAGGGGACCACTTCTGAAGGCTATCTGTATAAACTGTACTTAAACCCACAGCTTCCCTAGGCAGCCTTTTCCAGTGCCCGACTATGCAGCTGACTTAGAAAGCATGTTTGATGTGGGATTTATTTCGTCACGCACACAACATTCTTCTCTGACCTCACTTTTGCAATCTGCCATTTCTGGCAGCAGTCTTTTGCAGTAATAACAGTGAGAGAAGGCTATGCTTGTGTGTGGGAACATATGGTGCCTATATTTAGATCTAAAATGAGGGTCCTGTCTTAAAACAATTAGGTATGTTTCCTAGCTAAGCTTTAAACCACAAATCTTTTTAGTGCCACAGCAGATGCCGTCTCTATTGGTACGTGTAGCCATGCAATTCCATCTCTTAGGGCAGTTTTTGTATTCCCAAACATCACTGCATGAAAAGTGTTGCAGAGAAGTCCAGTGTAGGGAAGACTGCTCTGGCCTCCAGGAGCTGGTGGATATAGGACTTCTGGACCCTGGTGACTGGCTTTACAAGATGCCGTACTGTGTCATGCAGCTGGACCACCTCAGGTGAGACCTACCTCCACCTCCTGCAAAACCTGAGTCATGATGGTGATCCTAGGTTTGCTTTCCTTTATTCCCTCGGTGAATTCTTTAAGAAGGTGTATATGGCACTGTGAGCATGCCAGTTGTCATCCTGGATGATTACTCCAACAGCACTGAACAGAATCAGCTGCTACAGACTGAGCCGCTCCTGGGAACTGGGGGCTGTTTCCCCTGTGATGGCACACAAAGAAGGGTATATGCCAGAGGAACTGGTCCTCTATGTGCAGGGATGGTCATGGAGCTGAAGAGGCACTGTCCTTTGTCCCTTTTCATGTCTCTATCTATCTATCTCCTTTGTTTTACTCCTCTCTGAAATTTCAGATGTCATTAAAAAACCCTAGATCAAGAAGTTATTTTGAGTTACTAACTAGGCAATGATGTAAGGAGCTATTCCATTTCTCATTTACAGTGGTATAAACTGAAAGCAGCTCCACTGAAGTCAACACAAATCTGCCAATGTCCAGAGCTGGCAAGTTAGCATGCAAGGACAAGCTGAGAAGAGCTTCCCTCCTGCCCTTGGGTCTCTCACAGAAGCTGACCTAAGTGAAGGGCAGCAGGTCTTCACATCCACTTTCCTCCAAGCTAAAATTGGGATCGGGAGCCAAGCAGGACTAGGGAGCTTTTCTGCCAATTTGGTAGAAAAATGGAAAAGTTATAGGATTGCAGATGATTTCTAAATGCATTTCTTTATCCCCAACAGAGGCAGAGTTGTCAGGTCTGAGTGGTTGGTACATGGATGCAGCAATATCATAAAAATCTGATCTTAATTTTGAATATGTCTGTGCTAATCTGATTTCTAATGCAAACCTGAAGCCCACTGCTGTGCAAATAAACTAGCTAGCGTGGGGAGGCTGGCTGCATCTGGACTCTGGGGTTTTTGATCAACAGCAACTTGCATCCCATCTGTGACCAAGAGGCAGGTCTGAGGCCTGACCTGAATGTGGCCCTGCTCTCTGGAGCAATGGTAATATGTCCTTTTCACTGTCTGGAAGAAGTTACATCTAGGTTGGAGTTTGCTTAGCATACTTAAAAATGGGCTTGCATGTGGGCTGAAAACCTCAACTTCTAGCCACTGAAGTATAAGCTATGGGGTACTGGCTGCTCACCCTCTCACGCTTATTTGTGACTAGCAAACACAGAGGTTTAGGACTCTTATTTTCTTAACCCATTAGCTGCAAAACTCCCACTAAACTGAATGGAGTCATTCAATTTAGTGCCAAGGCGTTTCAGTGCTTGAAAGTGAATACCAGTGCATTTGCATACCTCCTGGTGTGCTGGCTGCTTTAATCCCAGAGGACAGACCTCGTTCCCCACTGCCCTTAAATCATGCCACTTCATCGCCTGGGTCCCCCGAGGATTCCTCTTCTGTGCTCTTTTGTGCGGGTGCTCATTCACAATTTAAACATCACAAACTCTTGGTGACAATATCCTAACTAGGAATAAACTTGGCACATTTCTAGAGTACAGTATCACATACGGGTCTGGTCTGCTGAAAAGGAATTCGTCTGGAGAATACATGACTCAGTTCAAGCTCCAAAGCTGTCCTGAAATTAATGCCTTAGATGACTTTATATTTTTATTGGGGAATGCTTTATGTAGCTCTGTTGTTTTATGACTCATAATTGGGGAAAAAGAAATCCAACTCATCTCTTTTTAAGAGTGAGATCTGTCTGCATTCAGCCTCAGGCTGCTGAGATGAATAGCACAGCTTTCCTGAGGTTTTAGTCTTCTAAATTTCTCTCTAAAATTCAAAAAATTCCCATATTTTCAGTAGGTATAGTGAGTTTTCTTCCTATTTATATATGAAATATGATATGACATGTTATATTATGTTAGATTTACACTTGAGCTAGTTTATAAACTAAACTAAGTAGTTCCACTGACATCAGTGAGAGCACTGAGCATGTGTAAAATTAAGTGCATGAGGGACAAATCTCATCATGTCTACACATACCCAGATTTCTCATCATCTCCTCTTACACATGCTTGTAACTTTCTCTTGTATCTTCTTTTATAGTGTCTCATTAATTAAGAATAAAGATTTGTTTCTATAAATCAAAAATTCCTACAGTTTTATGGGATAGCAACTGAGCAGCTGCTGAGGTAAAAACAACTTATTTCCCATTTATGTACCAGAATTACAATGTACTGGTTTTTGGGGAAAAAACAGCAACAAGTACAAGTAGCAATTCAGCTATTCCAGGAAATTCCTACTCATCAAAAATAAATCCTTCTCATAATGTGGTGTGCCCATGGCAGAATGCTGTAAAAGGTGCATCTAAATACATAAATACATAAATGCAAATTCCAGATGACAGTCTGTTTTGGTCAGTTTCTGAGATCTCCTTTGCTGTCCACAAATTTTCACACGAAAAGAACAATTCTTTATTTTTAGTTGCTGTTCAGTTGCTTGAGCTGTTGACTTTTCCAGGAATGATGTAGTTAATTAGTATCAACTGGTCATACCTATCCTAAACCTCCAAAATCGCTGGCCAGCAATAACTGACTCACTGTATGGATGCAGCAAGAAGTTAGATTGAGAAATTGTATGTAAAACACTGCAAATTAGACTCTCCTTTCACACAGGTAGAATGAATGCAGGTAGGTTTAAGATAATCTGAAGCTGGTGTAAAGGGGATCTAATTGACAAAATAAATTCTGAATTTTGTCAATGAATGCAAGTGAGATGCTGTATATACTATGGGGAGAAAAAAGGAATGAGCATTAAATTAAGATGGATTTCCCCGCGATGAATAGATATCAAAACTATTTGTCTAATAGAGGTGGGGAGGATTCATAATATACTTGTGATGCACCAATAGAATTGCTTAATACAGGGATTGTGTAAATGCAGTATGGCTATATGGGCTTGAGATGGGTTGACAGAAGTCAGAAGTTGCTTCAGAAGATGCATACTCAGGTGCAGGCTGAGAATGCTTCAAATGGCCAAAAGTCCCTTTAGTTCCCTTAGCAGCACTACTTACCAGGATGGAGAGCAAGTGCAACAGGAAGACCTACCCACCAATACTGAGGCCTGGATTTTACGCATCAAATAGCAGGAGTCAAGGTGCCCTCAGAGAGTCAATTCAGACCGCCTGTCACCTCCTGCAGTGGGCTCAGACCCATGCCGGGCTGAACCCAGCACGCTACTGGTGGGGTGTATGTCTCTTTATGGGGTATATAGGGAGCTCAGAATATAAACTGTCTCAAGTGCATTATTCATGCTAAAGCTAGGTGGGGTGGGCCTATGGTGACTAAAGAGGTCTTTAAAATGAGAACGCTGCTTCCCCCTCCACCTGTTGCTGCCCGGCTGGTTGGGCAGTGGGGAGCAGTCCAGGCAGGCAGGCAGCTCCGGTGCTCCCCTGTGGTACCTGACACAAGGAAGGACTCCCTCCAGCGCGGCAGTGACAGGGACCGGACCCCGTTGGAGAAGCTCCCACGGTAGCCAGAATGGCCGGCGACTTTTTGAACGAGGATCTTCCCACCTGCGTTGTCGATTATACCACTGCAAGGGGAAAACATGGTGTCTGAAGGTGGAAATCCCCCCTCAAAACTTAGAAACCGTTCAAGCGTGCAAGATGTATGAAGCATTCACTTCTACCTTTAAACCAGAAGCTACAGTGGAGCTGTGACACTACTGCTAAGCCTGCTGCTAAGAAATATTTGTGCTGCTTCTGCATAAAGAAGAGCAGTTTGTTACAAAGTGCTGTCGGGATCTCTTTGCTCTTCCCACTGATCTACTGGTCCTGTGTTCAAGGCTGACCTAGTTGCACACAAGAACAAGCTGCTGCCTTCGTTAAAATTCCTGCAAGCTTGATTGAATGACTGAAGACGTGGGGAGAGGTACTCGGAGGAGTTTTAGGGCCAACCATGTGGCAGAGATACAAATATGAGGCAATGCTCCCACTCGCTTGACCTTTTCCTTTTGTAAAACTAATGTTTTCTTTGAGTTCCAGTATGTGTTATCTGCAAAAAAACTAAGCCTAGTTCTGACCTCAGCCTGGAGTAAACTGAACACAGTATTTCTGGAAGCTGTAGAAAACCTGACAAGCTCCATGTGTGGTGCACGTTAAATGATGTTTGACATATGACATAACATGTATCTCAAGACAAACAGAAAACCTTCAGTGTATGCAACCTGCTGTGGCATCATTAGGAAAGTGGACAAAGCACGAAGTGACTATGACTCTAGAGGGGTGGTGGGACTGGCAGTAATGACACTGCTGGAAAACAAGTAATGGGCAGCAAACAGCAGTGAAGAATATGTTAGAGCTGTAGTTTTATCTGGTGACTGCAAGAAGCTGCTGGTAAAATAACTGTAAGGAATGCATTGTCTGAGGAAATGCAACATTATAAGCTGAGCAGCCAGAGCTGCAGCCAGGAGGTGGCAGCCCCATGCGCACAGGCAGGTCAGCCTGCGTACCGCACAATGCAGAGCTGAAGTGCCAAGTCCCAAAGCCTTAACTATTCAGTTTGACTCAAGGTCCCAGCTATTTCACAGAACTGGCAGCAATGCAGTAGGCTCAAATAACTCCAAAAGAAGTCAAGTTGTCAGTCAGGCTTTGTAAGTTCTTACCGCATTTTCAGCTGAATGCATCTTGCCTTTGCATGCTGCCTATGGTTATAGTGTGTTTTGGCTGTTCTCCATTAAAATTTTATGCAAATTTTTGCATGGCTAATAAAACTCGGCAAAATCTGTGCTATAAAATTCATATTATGCATTTCCTTGTCCAGTGTCCTTTTCTGTGGCAGGAAAGCACATTACTCAGCCTTTGATGTCAAGGACAGTTAAATTCAAATCTGGAGAACCAAAACCAATTCCAGAAGTGTTAGAGTTGATTGTATGTAGTCATTACTGGTGAGATGCCTGTTTTTTTCTGAAGCTTTATTAGTGGCAGCAGCTCCATCCCTATCTTCCACTCGAATAATAATAGTACAATACTAATTTGCTATGCATGAATGAGAGATCTGCAAACCTCAATACACTTTTAAAGTTGAGAAATGTCTTCAAACACGACTGATTTCAATAGTAGAGGATTAACAGCACTTTATAAGACTGGATCCATAGCATCACATATGGTCTTTCTCACAGGTTTCCTACTAGAACAGCAGCCTGCAATCAGGAACTGGAAAGGATCTTAAAAGCCGAGAGCTCCCTACACTAAAATGATGGTTTTGTCTGAGTGCCTTGCTCATTTAAACTCACTCACCTGTGAATTGCAGCATTGCACACACTGGAAAAGGAAGCATAAATGTCTGTGCCATAAACTCGGTATTTTACATCTTGACATCCAGGAGGGCATTTTGCAATGAATTCTGGATTGATTATCTTCCCCGCCTTGACATCGCAATCGATCTGGGGTACATCTGTGAGTGTAAAATCTTGGTAAAGTCAGATTGAATATTTTTATAGCTGAGTGATCTTGTCATGAAACAATGAGTAACTGAGTGAAAGGAATGCCCTCCTCTTATGCCTTCCTGTCAATGGTTTTGGGATGCAAGATGTCTATGTGCTCTGCATCTACAATATAAGACATAATAACCCCTACACAGAGGGATGCTGTAACTAAGGATGGATTAAAGAAGTCTAAGAATAGTTATGACTTTCAAGACTTGCTTCTCTGAAGGAACTATCTGTTATGACACTTCACTGGAAAAAGAACTGTAGTCACCCAGGCATGTGGGAAGGAGTGGGTAGGGGAAGAGGTGGCTGTGTGTAGGGACCGGGAAGGACTGTGCACACGCAAGGCAGGATGCTTCCCAAGCCTGCCACTCTGTGCTCGTGTAGCTCGGTGCCATTTATAATGCCAGGCTGCAGCCCATTATCCTGCCCTTAATTTTTAAAACTATTTGCTGGGTAAAATTTACTTTGAACAAAGGGTTTAAATACAAGTTCGCAATCTCACAGCAGGTTTGTTTGTCAACTAAATGAGCAAAATAATCTGTGGACAGAATGCTCTTACAGCAGTATAGCTGAAAGTTATACATCCTAGTGCATAGGATGTGCACCACTTGTCTCACGATAATCAGCTACATATACTCTGTGTAACAGCAGGTCTGTTTCACATATTTATGTCACTCTGTGAAAACCTTAGTGCTTGCTTAGATCCTTGCATGGTACCTAATGACCTAGCTAGACACATTTTAGTAGTGAAGTACACAATTTCCCCTTTACACATGCTCTTTAGTTAGTGATTTGATTCCAGTAAAAGAATCTGTTAGTTAACTTATGCTCCCATTGATTCTGCAGACAATTGTGGAGGGTTACCAGAATATAATCTCACTTTGCACTTTTTTTTTGTGCATCAGACATGCCTGCTGTAAAGCAGTCAAGAATACTACTGGGACCACTTACAGAGTTTAGCCTTTTTCGTCTTCTTTGTGGTTTCCTTAGCTGCATAGGTACATGTAAGAAACACACCTGAAACAAAGAAAACATAGTACTAGGAAAAAGGGGGACTATCAACATCAGTCACCACAAGCTCCTGTGCATGAGGTTTCCCAAATTTGAATCACCAGGTTGAAAAAATGAAATGGGAATATTCTCAGCCACCGCTAGTTTTCTACTTGTTGGTTAACTTCGTGATCAAGATGGCATCTACTGTGGAACAGTTTTTTGAAGGGGATTAAAGATCAGTTCAGCTCGCACATATATCTGTGGAATTCTCTATCAGAAGATGCCATTGAGTCCACATGTTCCAGAAAACCACAAAAGGCCAGGGTATTTCCACAAGCGGTGGAAACTCTTTGTAATTGGTGTGATAGAGATGTCAGTGAAACAACGTGCTCTGTGCATAAAGCAGCTGGAAAATTGGGGAGAGAAAGATCCTTCTTAATAGCCCCACGGGGATGTTATCCTGTAATCGTGCATTGGGGCATTTCACTCACTGATGGTAGCACATATGGGATACTGGGCAGCATTATGGACCGTATGAAGTTCTAGTGTGGCATTTACCAGTTACCCTGTCCCAGCAAGGGCACTGATTTTCTTCAGTAAGTAAAATTATGATTTGAAAGGTGTCATAGTAAGAGAGACATACACTTTTATGTTAAAACATACATCCCAATATATGCATGTAGCTTACTGTGTTAGGTTGACTTGCTAAGTGGATGACATACCAAAACTCTTCATTCTCTGTGCTTATTTTAGAAGCGTTGTATTATGGGTAATTAATAACTTCATTACAAATATCTTGACCTTCCTATTCACCTCTCCTTTCTCTGAGCTTTCAGAGGGAATTGAAGCTCTCTATGATGTGTTGGCTGATCCTCTCATCATTTGTTAAGTTAATCTTACTGGAACATGCAACAGCAGTCTTATTTCTTTCTTTTATGCTCTTCTCCTCCTAGACTGGTTGCAGAGAGTTTGCAGACTTAATTACTCCTAGAACTTGCTCAAAAGAAAAATTGGTCTCACAGTGTCTGAAGTGACAGTGTATAGATGCAGTATTGAGGCCTTTTGTCACTGGTGCAGTTGTGTAACCAAAGCAAAACTGTAGTTAGAAAAAAGGAGAGAACCAGTGGAAAATAAAGTGCAAAGTCCTAACTACATGCAGTGTTAGGGCATAACTTAATGTGGAGAAAGTAATTTAGTCTCTTAGTAAAGACAGAACTACATAGATAGCTATGAAGTTGCACTAAGAATGGATATCGTGCCAGACCTGACGGTCCCAGCTAGAGGGAAGATTGCCTGGGAATATCACAATTAAAGTCATACAGTACCGTTAGGCTACGCGGTGTCTGGATCTCCATCAAAGGGAAACATCTAAGTAAAGTACACTAAGAAATCATGCTTGATCAACCAGATTGTTCATGTAAGATGAACTGTAAATTCTCGAGTCTCTACGTGTTTCCAAAAAGCAAGATCCTGTCTGACTGCCAGGGAAAGAAAATAAGACACATTTATAGCCTTCTTCCTTTGTCACCTTATTGTTCATGGAAAGAGCAAGAACACAGAGAAAAAGTGGGAAGGGATGCTCCCACAATAATAAACAGCTGATTTTTCTTTGGAGGGAATCTTTATGTTACAGACGTTTTTCAGGCCCAGTTGTGCCATCTGATATGGACTGCATGCAGCTGGTCATGTACTTAGAGGTCTCTGCAAATAATCAATGTTGTTTCTATGCCAAAGTCATTTTTGGATAGCCCATTTCTGAAAAACTGTGCCAAGGCTTACTCCACCTGCCACCAAGAGTTTCATCAGCCATGGAGTCCAAAGGGAAGAGAAGCCAGCAGGCACTGGTCAGCCAAGGACAGGAGAGTACAAACCCACAAACTACTAACTGCAGCACATCAACTGTACTTACCAAAGAAGGTTGCAATGATTGTGGCCTTCATGGTGAGTAAAGCAAAATCTGGATGTGTCACTAAGGAGTACTGGAAAGAAAAAAAGATAATTTGTCCTGACAGTATTTGGCTCGGTGCTGAGGTATTTTCATCTCCAGTTTAATTAGAGTAGAAAAGGTCTGAGATGTAAAGGATCCATGTAAAAGCTAGCTTCATGGGTAGGTTGCTGTGTGCTTTGTGGAGAGAGTTCAATACTACTTAACTTTTCCTGTCTCTCAAAATGTATAACCACCTGTACCACCAGTGCTGCACAAGACTTCTCACTGCTTTCTGAAGGCCCTGCCATCCCCAAGCCCTGCTATCCCCAAGCCAAGGCCAGCCACTCCAGGAGCCATCCCAGTCCTCTTGGGTGGCACTACCCCAGGCTTGGCTGCAATTGCAATTTCTACCTAGTCTGCTGGTGGCATTGCTTTTCAAGGCAACAGAAAGTGGGCTTTTTTTCCTAAAATATTATGAATTTCCTGCAAAAAGAGGCCAAGAAATTTAAAAGGAGTTCATATGTAAAGCCTGTTGGGGGCAAATTAGTTCAGCAGACCCCTTAGCCTGTAATAACAGATATTTTATCAGTAAGAGAGTTAACAGAAGCATTTAGACAAGGCTGTAAGATTTACTTAACAGATCTGCTGTCATAGCTACACACAAAAGCATCCTGTTGTGGACTCTGTACTTTTGCTGGTGCAGTTTATACTAGTATCCCAATGGAAATAAATTATAACAGTAAAGAAACTTATTTTTGTCACTATATTAATTTCTACATTAGGCCCTGGCATGCCAGGAAAAATGCACAGGCATCCTGTGACACAGCTCTGCTGGCAACACTCTCAAGGAGGGTCCTGGCCTTCAGACCTTGGGCTGTCACATGGGGGAAAATGCAGGAGGATTTACATTGCATGGCATCTGCCACTTCATACTGGGAAAGGGAGCAACAGTCTGGAATAAAACAGTGGAGGTTGTTGTTTTTATGGGAAGGAAAGGGAAAGCAGGGCTCCGATCCATGCGTACGACAGGCTTTTTAGTCTGCATAGATCCACTGGGAGGTTTGGGGATGTTTTATCTGTAGATCAGGAATGATACTTTGCTATTAAACACAAAGCTGTTGTTCCTTTGTTCCTTTACCAAATGAATAGATCCCATTAAAACAAAACCAAAAGTTTCTACTTCGGGTTAGTCTAGACTATGAGTTTTGCTGAGATTTCTCCTTATCAGATTTTCCTTAATGCAGTATTTGCAGTGCCAGCCAGTACTGACAACTAGTGACCATTCAGTATTAAATGCCCTAAATTGTATGCTTTGTTTATCAGAGTACATTTTCCCATCTGTACCCTTCAGACTGCCATAGCATTCTTTATACCAGGAAAGCAGCTAAGTATATGCATTGCATTAACATATGCTTAAATCCCAGCTAAGTCGAGTACAAATGTAGTAAGATGCACCTCCAGTGTTTCCCAGTGCTGATCTTATTTTACTTTTTAAAATCAAATTTCTACTTGAAAGAATGTTGATTACTTTTCCCCTACCACAAATACTTGAAAAAGCTTGAATGTTAGGGAAGAGAGAGAGTTAGCAAACTATTCTTTCTGCATATAAAGTAAGATTTTTATACTGACCTTTTATTAGAAGCTTGACTTTTATAAAGATATGAGCGCGCTGTTATGTGCTACAAACAACCAGATGGTTTAAATCCATATAAATTGTCACTGTATGGCAAAGTATAACATTTTCTGATGGGAGTGTAGGTTTTAAGTCCTTGATTTTTGGTGTCAGGCACTGCCATCCGTTCCACGTGCAAACCTAAATTCTTTGCTGGTGCCACGTGCTTTGTCTCTGCAGGAGTAAGCAGTTTATTTCCTGTAATCTCCTGTGTCACAGAAATTAATTTGTGTACTCTCTTTGTGCCACAATAGTGTGTGTTATTGTTCCCCTTCTCAAGGGGTTGTAGTATCACAGCAGCACTGGCACCATAAAAAAACAGAAGTGGACTTTGTTTGAAAGCTATCTGAGCAAGTAGCGTGGAGTTAACAACATGATCTCTAAGCACTGTGGGTTGAGTTAAGTATGTGCCCTTTATGGGAGAATCAAGTGGGCTTGGTGTAGGTGTGAGTAAACTGGTTTGGATAAACAAGAGCTGATCCTCATCTTCTAGAAAAAAACATTTTAGATTTCTTTTTTTTTTTCTTTTATGTCTTTTTAAAAAAATGTTTAACCCTTTCTTTGTTTCATGCTCGTATTGTCTCCCCATGGTATTGTACCTTGCTCAGCAATATAATAGCTGTTCATTTTGGTGCATAGTAGGGCATATGGCTAACACTTGTCACACAATTTAGTTTCACCCCCTTTCTTGTCGGAAGGAATGCTGTACACTCAGTGCACTGTGTTGCCCTGAAAGTCTGTACCTAAAAAAAAAAAAAATCCAAGTGGTTGTTTATTTTAAAAAGGCAAATAATGAGTTCTGCTGAGCCAGAAAAGCTGAGCTGATAATTATATTTCATTGCAAAGGCTTAGATTGCCCTGTAGGTATACCTGGCCAGGTCACTGTGTACCAAAAAGTTAAGATCTGGGGTGCTGTTTTGCAAGGGTGAGCTTGTTTGCATGGGATGCTCGACTTTACTCTTTGAGTGGTCTGAAATAGAATATATTCATCCAGGAATCAAAAACATCACAGACCTCATCACCTTTTCTATAAGAAAGGTGACTGAACACTCACTTTTTTTCTTTTGTATATGAAGGGAATTGCAAGGGGCTTGCTATAATTGAAGCAAGAGAAAGCTAATATCTGTACCAGCATCATCTGCAAAGATAGGACATGATATGCTTTATCATATCAAAGAGGAGAAAAAAAATTAGTTGCCCACAACTGTTTGTGGGAAGCGTCAAGAAGAAACTCAAGGTTTCCTGTACCATGTGCATTCTTCAACTTTCTTCAGTTTCCAGAAAAGCCTCTGCTCCCACATCTTGGCCAGACAGCCGAAAAAGCCAAAAGGAAGAGCTCCATCTCAAAGACTGTTGACTGTTTTGAGGCAAGTGGAACTAGGACTGAGAACCCAAAAATGCTTCCTGGAGGAGGTGCTGAGCTTCAGAGCACCATGGTGCACTCTGCTTCATTATGCAGTGCCTCAGAAAGAGCCGACACAGAAACACAGGCCTTTATGGCTGCAGGTCTTTCACTTGTGGAGGAGTTGCAAGAATTATCGGACATTGCACATTACGCAATCCTGTACTTAATAAAATGAACAACCAAACCACTTCCAAACAAGTTTCTGAGCCTGGGGAGAGCTTGCGCTTTTGCCTTGAAGAGCCTTTGCGTTAACATACACGGCTAGCATTAGGATTACAGTCAGGGCTATTCATTTTGAATAGTTTCCACCAAAGCAGTAGCTATGGACTGTTTGGCAGCTGCTTTCTGTGGCCAAACAAATCCAAGACGCGGCCAGCGGTGGTCCTTCACCCCCATGGCAGTGACCCTTTCGACAGCAGGGCAATGGCTGCTACGGTTTTTCCTTGCCTGTTAGGCCTTTTGCTTCAGAGATGGGCGCCGGGGATTTGGACACAGCTCTGTTTCTTGATCGTGTGCTGGTTTGCGCTGTACTGCTGTGCAGAGGCAGCTGTGGGCCCTGTTTCTCAATGCAGTTCAGCTGTCTGGCTTGGCCTGCTGGCAGGTTGGGCTGTTCAGCCGACTGGGTGGTCTGTGAGCTGCCAAAAATGGGTGTAGGCCTATGGCCCCTGCCAAACAAAAAATGAAAAGTTTCCCCGTGTGGCCTGAAAGACCCTGGCTACCCACGCACAGTAGCGTTGGCTGAGAGGTGGTCAGAGGTTACAGCCGCTGCTAAGGAAAGCCCCAAGGGCTCAAAACGACCCTGGAGGGGGCAGAGGCCTCACCTCTTCCAGGCCCTCTACAAAGTGATTGAAAAGATTGTTTTGAGAGTGAGTTTGCCACCCCCAAGGGTATGGAGGGTGCTGGGCACGGTCTCCCCTCTCTGCTGGAACTAGGCCGCTGTGCGTCTGGGATCCTAAGAGCGGTGAAGGTGCCCGAGGAGCATTTCTGCAGCCCTGCGGCTTGGACATTCAGATGGAGAAGAGGACGTTGGGCCCTAGGACCTTCCTTCTCCCTGGACTTACTCTATTTTTATGCTACAGTGAGCTGCTGTGAAATACATGCTCCTTCCAGGACAAAGCCAGAGACTCTGGCCCTGCTTTGCTCCCAGGCAAGCAAGCAAGGAAGCAAGCAGCAAGTCAGGCCCTTTCCTGCTTGCTTTCTTTCTGACTCTACGCTTGGGATTCCTGGGTGCACAGGGGTCCTGCTTCATCACAGAGAATGGAGGGGTATCCCAATCTTTTGTGCCCTGGAGCCTGATGATGGGAGACATCCTTGGTGATGAAGGAAACATGGGTTCAAACTCTCTGAGGCCATGGACAGCCCTGGTACATTTATTCCTGGTTAAGGGTTCTCACCACTTGGTCCTTATTACAAAAGCTTTGAATGTTGCGGCTGCCACATCGTGTTTTGAATGGTGCCTGCTCTGCTCCGTGAGGGCCCCGACTGAGAGGAGGGCTGGGGGGACTGCCGGTAGTCAGTACACCTCACAGGGTACCTCTCAAGTCACCCTCAAGTCGTTGAAGTGAGGCATGGGTGGATTCGGAGGTCTAAATTCTAAGTTGCACTTTGGGCACAGGAGTCCTTTTTTTCAGAGCTGCTTTAAGAAATGTTTATATAAAGATTTGCAAGAAGAATTTAGTCCAAAATAGCTTCATTCAGGTAGGTATAATGAAGAGATGCTATACCCAGCAATTTAGAGCCAAATAAAAACACCAGGCAGCCCTGTGCTACTCATTTTGTGTTCATGCAATGCCTTGAAATTAAACCAATGTAAGGTTGAAGTGATGAATGATTTCTCTACTTTCCACAGAGCTCTTTCAGAAGAAGGTAATTTATTTAAAACTGCAGTGTGATTTAGCTTGCCAGAACTTTCTCGGAGCCTAAATAAAACTGCAATGACTATACTTTTTCATCTGTCTCACAGAGATAACCATCAATTATGCTGGTCTGGCTGGCCCGTTCCAGCAAAGGAAGAGGTACATTTAGAATGTATCACCCACTCAAGGAGAAAATATAATTTGGACTGTCCAGATGGCCATCTGTATGAGGGTCATTACAGTGTAGTTTCCTGGTTTCTACTAATGTATTATGCATTATTTTTTTTCATTTTGATGTGCAGCTTGTATGTCTCATTGGGAATCGCTGTTAGCTCAAACCTGTGAATCCCTGTCCACACAGTTCCCTCCCTCCATCCTCCTCCCCACCACAGCTCTTGTCTGCTCATCTATCTGTCCGCCCTGCTCCCAGGCTCAAACCCATGCTCCCTCTGCGTGCTACGCTGTGCTCATGGTTGCAGAGAACTTCTTTCCCTGTTCTAATTCAACTACTTCTGCTTAACCTCAGACAGACCCCAGACAGGTACCATCAATCCCTGGCACTGCCATTTTCCCAAGAAACTGAGAGCAAAGGGAAATTCCTGCAATTCAGCAGTGCCCGAGGGCTGTGCTAGCTTTGTGACATGGGACTCCCGGCCATGTTGCTTTCACTTTTTAGAAAATGCACCATTTTCTATTTCCAACAAACGATTTCAATAAGTCAAAGTAACTTTTTCAAGTGCAATATGTGGTTTCTCAGGTTGGATGCACAATGAAAAGAGCACTGACTAACCAAGCTATTGTGCTGCCTGCAAACTAAGAATTATTGTAGTGTGTCAGAATGCCCCTGAAGGTACATATTTGGTCTAAAAGTGAAGAATTTGTGTTAAAGGCACTGAAGAAATTGTACATCACCCTGGGGATGGTTTTTGGAATTTCCGTAGCATGTTCAAACAAAACTTGACACCTTTCTTTTTGATAGAAACTTAGAAGCAGATACTAAGAGAAACTTCAGGATGTTTACACTATGCTTATTAAAGCTACATGTACCTCTTCACTACAAAAGTGAGCTATATGTCTAAGTCAAAAGCAAAACTGATCCTTAAGCATACTAGTAAATCTATACAATGTCTCACAGAAAACTTTTATCGATTCAGGATCTCCTGCAGTCAGTATGACTACTGATGCCTCATGCCAAAGCCATGGACTGGTTGGATAAGGATTCAGAAAAGATATGTAATTTAAAAAAATAAATAAACATCTGGAACCACCCTGGCATGTGACACTGGTTTGAAATAAGGCAGTAAGTGGTGAAATTCATCGATGTCTAGTAATGACAACTTGATCAAGGAAGCACCTTACACAAAATATCTTCAGCAAATCAGGAAGCACTGGGGAAGCTGTGGAAAATATTTTTAAAAGCTAAGCTGAAATCTGCTTCTGTTATGGAAACCAGTGGAACAAAGTTGAGAAAGTAGTTTCAACTTTGTGTTATAGTTCTCTGTAAAAATGATAGTTTCATGCTTCTTGCACTGTTTAACATTTCCCCCTTACATATTTTGTACTTTTCAAAAAATATTATTTCTTCCTGACTAACTGCATTATTCCTGCTTGGGAACCTTTCTCTCCAACTCTCTCGGATATCTCTCTGATACCTTTAGTTTAGAAAAGACCAACCCCTGCTACAAAGGAGGTTGCTACAAAAGGCAAATCAGAAAACAACTCCTAGTCTTCTTCTAGTGCTGCTTTGCTGGGACCTCCAAATCCTTTGCCTCCTTGCAGGGTCAGCTGCCGACAGCCAGGATGCCCGACCCCCCATCCCAGGACATTGTGCATGGCCACCCTACCCCATGCTCTGCAGGTGGAGCCCAGGCTCCACCCCTTCCTTAGGCATGGGATAGAGAGGTGCCACTTGGGTGCTCAGAAGAGATGCATGGGCTGTTGTGGTAGCCAGGTGCAAAAGGCACGTCTGGATCTTCTGCTGGAGGTAGCATTCATGTCCTGCTCGTTTGAGCCATGAGGGGCTCCGAAGGCCACTCACTAGATCTGTGCTTTCTCATAGTCCTCACAGAGAACATCAAAGGCTAGTCTTTAGGCAGACTCTACCAATACTTCTGTGGATAAGCTAGATGCTTCTCTGCTGTCTTCTCCAGAGACATCTTTGGGTTTGGAGGTCTGTCCTGTCTCCTCCTCCTCAGTTGGAGGTGTGTCCTACTCCTCAATGTCTCATGGTGCAAGGCTGCAGTGAGGATGGAGCCTTACACCTTGTTACACCAGCAGGCTGACCTCCCCAGCTGGTGGCCATTGCTGCTTTGGCTTTGCTACAGGCTGTTTCAGTTGTATCCCTCCCGCCTGGTGCTGGTCTGCAGCCCACAGGCACATTCAAGCTCAGGTCTCTCACCAGACGTGGTTGTTGTGGGGAGCCATTTGAAAGCTGTGGACCTGTAAATACTGCTTCTATTTTTTAATGACTACAGAAGACACCTCGGGACTCCATGCTGCTTTTGGGATGAAAGTGAGGTATGGGTTTGCATGGGTGCCAGCATTGTAAATGAGGCCATTATGGGTAGCGCTGGGTTTCTGAAGACGTGCTGTTGATGGAGGTGCTGGTGAGAGACCTGACATAGTGTGGGCCAAGCTGTGCAGCCTTATGGCATGTGTGTTGGCAGCCCTTGGCAACCGGCAGGAGTGGGCTCTCTAGCATATGTGTCCTGCAGACAATGAGGGATGGTTATGCTTCCAAAACTTCATCCCTCGATCTCTGAGTGCCCTGGAGGGGACTTGAAGAGCTAGAAAACATGGTGGCAGAGAAAGTGGCCTCCAGGGCCAGGTCCTGGATACTGTGACAGTATAGGTGCAGCCAGAAATTGTTGCAAAGTGTGTCTCAGGACCAGGCTGACAGTGATTTACTAATTTTGCATATTAGAAGCTTTTAAAACCTGCTGTTTTGGCATAGAGATGAACCACAGGATTCTGTTTCTGAGCGCCCAAGATCAAAAAGGAAAACTGTGCTTATCACAGGGACTGGATGCAGGAACTTGTAATTTATGGTCTTTTGTTTTTAAAACAAAGCTAAACCTGCACACCTCAATATTGCATAATCCACTTCCATGCCCAGGAAGTTTGTTCAGAACTTTGGCTTTAGGAGATTACCATATGAACTTCTACTTCAAATCTATGCCTAACTTACATATTTCTTTCTACACACAGATTTCACCATTGAGAATAGAAGATGTAGACCATGGAAGCCTGAGACTTTATTTCCTGAATTATTCCTCACGTATTTTGAGATGCACTTTGGTAGAAAGACTGTCCCCAAAGCGGGGTGAAAGAAGACTTGTCTGACTTGTGTGATGCCTGTATTTGACCTTGCAAGCAACTCCATTTGTACCAAGTTGTTCCATTGCAACTGTTCTAAACTTCTCTAATCTTTCCCCTCCCTCATCTGGACATCCCTCTCCTTCCCATTTATCCTCATTTCCAAACAGCCTCTTTCTTCATATGCTTCATGTTCAAAAACTTCTTCCACCAAGCCCAGAAGAACAAAATGCTGGAGTGCTGCAGATGCATTGCAAGAGGTGAGAAAGATGGGCTCCCACCAAGGTGAGCAGGATGGGCTCCCACTGTCCTCAGCTGGCTGGAAGCTGTGAAAATACCCCCTGGAGTCATGGAGTCGTTACCCCTTCGTAACTCTGACTCACTGAAGGTGACCAGCCAGGATACATAGCACTACTGCCAGCTTTCCTCTATGTCTCATCCTTGTTCTACAGACTCAAGAAAAATTGGGGAAAATAAAAAGAATGGAACCTTCTGAATACCTAAAGGAATCTGGCAGGGAGATCAAGAGGCACAGAGGTGGCTGTGTCCAAACTTCCCTGTAAACAAGTGATTTTGGAGAGGTAAAAATTTCCACAGTGTTATGTACAAGCCTGGAGGTGCTGGAAATCCCCAAGTCATCCTGGTGGGGACATTAAAGGACTGCATGAAGCTACACAAAATAATTCAGAATTTTTCCAGAAATTTTGGTGCATGTAAAACTGTCACTTGACAATTACGCACCTTTTTCATAGGAAACCAGCTGCCAGCTGAGAGACTGTTACATTTACAAAGCTATTTTATAAGGTGACAGGCTGAAAAACAGTTTGTAAATGCAAGTTGATCTTGAAAGTATTTTTTACTGTGGCTATGGGATGTCCTGGAGAATGAGACACATTAAGGATAACTGATACAGATCATGTTCTTAATGTGCCACTGACCTCTTAATGCACTCTGAAGCTCTGGAGGTAAAGCAAAGGCAGGATGGACTTAATGGGTGCCAGAAAGCCAGTTCAGTCATGACAGTAAGACTTGTCAGGTTAAGAACTGCTTAAATCTAGATGATGTGAATGAAGCAGAGGTGGTTATAAATACTCTTCTGAATGCAAATGTGTTTTCAGTTTGGGATATTAGCTATAGATTTTGGTGCTCTGCTTCAAAAGGGAAAGCAAAAGCTGCAGATGGTGTTTTTTTTTTAATTAAAATACATTTTCATGAGAAATATTGTTGGTTCCAAGTCATTGGGAAATTTTCTTTCTAATCCACAAATGTTTTTTATTCCCCCCCCCCGCCAGAGCTCATTTGCTGAAAAATGAGCCTGAGTAGCAAAGGCAGCCCAAGGCGACCCAGCCACGTCCTGCTGCAGACGAGAGCAGAGATGCCAGCTCAGAGAAGGTGGCAAGAGAGGTGAGAGCAAGCTGTCTTCAGAAAGAGGGAGCAGGCTCTGCTCCTCTGCTGGCACGGCACCAGCAGGGGATGTGGGAGCAGCCCTCAGACGCCGCTAAATGTACAGCTGCCCCAGCACAGAGTTTGGTGCAAAATGTTTGCAGAGCCCAGAACAAATACTCGGGTAGCTAACCCATGAGTGCCATGCGGTCAGGACTGCCCACTTCTGATACCTCTCAGTGTTTGCAATGGTCAGATATATCCGCACAGGCTGCAATCTCAGCTGGCAACTATAGCTACCCCATAGATGCCTTAGGAGCCTACATCATTTCAGTTGATCCCCGAGTTGTCTGTGCGCCACAGCACTGGGAAGAAAAGCTCACCAGTAATAGAAGCTCCTGTTTTGTCTGCAGCAAGTCCCTTCACATCCCACTTTTTGCCTCAGCTTGCTTTCCGCAGGGCATTATTGGGAGCCAGTGAAAGGCCGTCTTACCGCTCCCCTCCCTCGGGCTCGCGGCAGTCCCCGCACCCGCTTTGGGTCGGGGGCTGAAAGAGTTCACAAGGGCGATGCAGGCTGTTGTCAGCCAGACAGTCAGAGTTTAATTTACTAATAGAGATACAATTTAAATGGTTGCATGTTTTCTGGGCACTTCTGCGCCTCTCCGAGCCTCTTCTGTGGCCGGGGGAGGCTGCGCTGCCGGTGCAGCATTCACCCAAGCTTTCCAAGTGTGAAATGTGCAGCAAATGAAGGGACTGGGATGCAAAAGAATGGCAGCTGCTCCAGGGCTGTTAGAGAGGCTCTTTTACAGGCGAATGAACCGTCAATTTGTAGTAAGACATTGTTTTCTAAACATAGCATAAAAACTGTTATCTTGCCTGGCTGGTCATTAGAAGAGAGATAATTATAGTCTCTGTGCGACAGCCGGGCCCAGAACAGGGGCCGCATTGTCCCAGGTCCCAGCTGAGCTCCAGCACAGGCACCCCAGGCCAGCGCTGGGACAAGGGGGCTCCTTGTGCCCCGGCAAGTTCAAAAGAGGAATTGAAGTGCTCTAAGTAGGTGTTAAGCACCTATCTCTGACTCTGGCCTTAAAAACTACTCCACAGGAGAAAGGTGACTGCTGTAGCTGCATCCTCCCTGGCTTTATGTACAGGGCATACTATGACTATTATCTTTATCCCCTAAAAAAAAAACACTGGAGGTTGTGTACCAAGCCAAAATTTAGTTTTGCCTCTATTTCTGTTTTGTTCTGTGTTTCTGTTTTCCAACACAGACCAATGAGACCTGTATGACGGATTGGCTTTCAGAAGGAAGGACATACTATCTGTTAAGTGTTCAGTTTTTGAGCCCTGAATGTGAGGTCTAAAACCTCAGCTGTTGCTACAGCACACTGGAGGATTCCTGGTGGACTCAGAGCTTCAGAGGGCCAGAACATCCCACAGGGCTCTCAGGAAATCCTGGTCTATTGCTTTCCACCACCCATCCAGAAAAGACAGCGTCTTCCCACCCCATTGCAACGGGCCAACAGGCACCTCACTGGTCTGGTACTGCCCATTCCTGTCCCTCTGTACAGGGAGTTCATATCCACAGCGCTCTTTTTCTGTGTGTTTAGCCTTGGGACAGTGGAGGAGGAATAGAGTCACAGTTGCAGGTAGTAAACTGAGCTATCACTTTTATTGCCTATTTCAACCAGGTGCCCTAAATGACTTGCCTATCATCATTTAGGAGACTTTTGGTAAAGGGGAAACTTGAACATGCGTATCCTGAGCCTTGGGTTAGCATGTTAAGCTGCTGGGCAGTATTTCTTTCTAGAGCTTTATTTGTGGCTCAGAGATGAAAAAGAAAAAGCTAAAAATTCTCCAAGCAGACCAGGTACAATCAAGTCTTTGATGCCACTGTTACATAAACTTCAGGTTTATTTTTAGCAATGTTTTCTAAAAAAGCAATGGCCAGAAATAATAAATAAATCAGTTGTTTCACATGAAGTAATTAGCTTGTTTTCCCAACTTCTGTGTTCACACTGTCTCTCAGACAGTCCCCTTTTAGAAATATTCCAATTAATGAAGTTTGACGAAAGGGAGTGTAAAAATTAATTTCCTACTACTTCTGTGAAAGTAAGTAGCTGGGTGAAGGACAGAGCACCTTGTTAATGTCTCCACTAAAGGAAAGACTTTGTTTGGATCTTATTCTTATCAGATACGAAAGAATCCACATGGGGTACCTTTCTTGCATCCCAAGTGTGAGGAAACCTAATTTAGCTAATAAAACTACTTGGTTCAACCAGTGATAAGTCATGTGTAAGAATACTACCAGGGAAGGAAGTGTCTTACATAGAGTAGTGAGCAACTTAAGAACGCAGCATTCCTACTGCAGGTGGAAACACAAAGCAATATTCAATTATAAATGCAGGACAATCAAGGTTTCTTTTTAAGAAAAAAAGTTTCTTATGTCTTGAATAACAGAAGACAGGAAGTTTTTTCTCTCATCCCAGTGAGAACCACCCCAGCAACTCAAAAGATTAGGTAAAATATGCAAGCAAAATAAGTCTGTTTATAATAAGATACTAATTTAATATTCCAAAAGTAATGTGCATGTGTAATGCAGTTATTTTTGCTTGAGCTGTCTTTGCAGCTCCGAAAAAGACCAGTCTTACAGCCATGACTGTCATTCAAGTGATGAACTGAATAAAGTCTGAAGAACATGGTACTACAGATACAGAAAAACACAGAGATAGATATTCTTTGAGCATACTCAAATTAAGGTGTTTTTAACTTTAGGATGTATATGGTAAAATACAAGCTATAAATATATATAACTCCATTGCTGTTCTTGGTCAAATGTAGTTTAAAAGCCCTCTAAACTACTTTTTCTCTGTGTGTGCTTGCTTGTTTTTGGTGTTTTATTTAAATTTTTGAGAGGTTAGAGGACAAAGCTCTAAGGAGGCTAAGAGCTCTAAGAGCTCTAAGAGCTCCAAGGAGGATCTGCCTCCGTAATCTGTAATTCCTTTTTTGCTCTGGATGTGGCGTAGTTCCCATAAACTCTAGGAACAAAATATGAACTAGGGTTGAAAGTTTGCTTGGGGCATTTTGTTCATGTTTGTACTAGTCTGAGAGAAATCGCATTTTGATAGACTTTTTGAGACTCTAATCTCTCTGCAGAGAGCTGAACTGCTGTGGCAGGCTTGACAACGCTATTCATTTTTGGAGCCTCACCAGCAAAACAAGCACTCAGCACAAAAGGATATAGAGCGTCTAGGCTACTGTACTGTTCATACATCTGTATCTATCCGTCTAGCAAGGGAGTTCACACCATATAAATACTTATCACTGGTATAATACCATTTTCCATTCTGTATCTTGGAGATCAGTATTCCCCAGCATCAGGTAGTGCTAATTAATGATATAACACACACCTTCCTATTGATCAAAGAGACAATGAAAAAATCTTGGAAGCAAAACCTTTTTAAACTTAGGGAGCAAGTTGCGTTATCTATTACATACTATTTGACCAGTAGGCATATATATATATATGTTTATTGGTGTGTAACTAATACACACCATTCTTTATCAAATAGTTAAGCCCTTGCTGTTCAGGCAGTGAGTATATGTGTCCACTTTAACAGTAGGGATTTAGTGATTTTATAAATACTTAAAGAAGTATATATAATTTAAAGTACAGATTCATTCTACCTCTATGTCTTCATCTTCTTAGGTCTTTGATCTTATGCACACAGCTGGAATGCTAAACAAAAAACTACGTCCCTACAGTTTCTTAGCAGTGAAAATATTTAGCTATTATCAACAGGCAAAAAAGCAACTCTCCCCTCTCCCCCATAGAATAAATATAGCAGAGAAATGACATCAGAATTACCTTGCTTGAGGTGTGCAACTTTTTATTCCTTTTCTCCACACAGTATGAAAGTGTTATTTTTTCCAAGCTTTTCTGTACCCCAAGCTCCAGCCAACATTATTCTACAGAAGGAGAGGCAGGCAGCAGAGGGAGGCCTGGACACCTTTTCTCTTTCAGACAGGAGCTAATCAAACATTCCCATCAAGCTCCCAGCTCTGTGAAAGGCACATTGCTCTCCCTCCCTCCCTCCCTCCCTCTGCTCCTCTCTCCCTCTCTGTCTCTCCCTCCCTCTGTCTCTCCCTCTCCCTCCCGCACACAGAGTACAGAGCTCCTTGCACTGATTTAGCAGCTGAATTAGGCGGTCCTATTTTAAATATATGTTCCCTCCCACTTAGTTTTAGTAGGGATTTTTGTGCTCCTTTTGCACTAGCCTGTCAGATTTGTCAAGTTTTTCTCTTTTGGGAAGCGAAGCTTTACTCAACTGATGCTTTGGTTGAATTTTTTTCAGCCTCCCTGTGCAGTTCAGCACTGTAGTAAAAGGACTACAGCTAGCAGCCAGGAGTAAACTACACAGCTCTAAAGATTCTAAATACCAGATTAGTTAGGTGCAAGTCAGATTAAAAGAGGAAAAACAGCTTTTGAAGAGACAGGCTGTGACGCCTTTACTGATGTGAATAGCATCGTATACCCTCAACAGTTTCCCTGAAGTCGGAGGATTAGTGACAGAGCAAGTCTCTGAGTCTAGGCACGGAGAGGCAGAAGTATGACATGAGGGTTAGCAGGGACTTCTTTCTGATGAGGTTGGGTGCAGAAATTTAATAAAATGCTCTAAAAGACTTCTGAACCATCACTCATTTAGCATGACCTCGCTAAATGAGATGATACACAAAATGTTTAAATTGCTTAAGTATCTGTATATGGATCGCCTAAATGAAAATTTTATTGAGACAATCAAGATCACAGCATTTACAAGATTATCACAGAAAGGGCTAGAATGCCAGGATGCTGGAATGCAAGCTATAATCTGCAATTCCACCTAGATATTCAGAAGTGTATAGATAACGTATATGAGTGAACATACACTGTTTTATCTAAGATCATTACTGGTGAAAAAAAAACTAGAATAAATGCAGGAGACAGAGTTCAAAAGACACATTGGAAAGACATATAGTTCCTGGCTACTTCTGAGCTAACAATCCCTTAAATGTTCTTGGTTTAAGGGAAAGTGATTACCTGTTATTTGTGAATCTTTATTCCAGTACTTACGGAAACTGGATAATAGCTCAGCATTTCAATAAACAGTACAACAACAAAGGTTTATCAAGAAGTCCCGACTGTATTACTAAGGTATAATGATCCATAATTGATTTGATTCTCTTAATATAGAAGTTCAGGCTTGCCATGGTAATCCCTTGTGAGGCAGAATGAAGTGGACTGACAGAAAGCCTCTCCAGGCAGCAAATTTGCTAGCAGATCTACTAACCCC
>NW_010525789.1:0-7043 GCF_000687285.1 Phaethon lepturus | reverse complement strand
CCCGCAAAGTCTTATCAATACAAGTTAACACTTACAGAGTATCATCACCCTTTTCACAAGGCTTTCTGAGGTTTATTTTTTCAGATAATCATGGGCAAAAGGACCGAGACCTCAGGTACACCAATGACAGGGGTCATCTAAATATTGAGGTTTTGAAGGTAAGTGGCTATGTGCCATTTCACAGTGCTAGTGGAAGGCTGAAGTCCCCACGATAATGCCTTACCTGCAGATGCTGATTGATAGAAATACTCTAAAGGCACAGACCTTCACTGGTAGTCAGCCACTTGGTTTTGACTCAAGCAGATTATTTTCAGAAATCCATGGGCATCTGTGTACATACTGAGTTGCTTGTATGGCTTTAAAGTCTCAGGTCAGTGGGTTATCAAAGAAGCCTCTTGATCTCAAACCGGTACAAGTGAGAGTACTGAAGAGCAAGCTCCTGGCAAACCAAGACATGGTCAGATGGCAAATGCTCAGGCTGTGCCCACAGAGGACATGACAGGACTGCACAGAAGTAGCTGGACTAGTGCTGAGTGATGGAGTGGAGATGTCAGAAGCAGCGGATGATCAGGATAACCAGTACAGGCAAACAGTCCTCCTAAGGTTCAGCTTCTGCTACCCGTGCTAGCTCATTGAGGGCTGTAACCATAGACATGCTGAACATGGTCAGCAAGGCGTCAAAGCAACAGTGACAGCGCCGACACCGAGGTCATGCTTCGTTGTTGCTGCTGCAGGGTGGTAGCTTTACACGAGGAACAGTTGATAGAGTAATTTCTCATTTTCCATGGATGGATTATCTAATTTGTGGGTAAATTGTATCAAGGGCAAAGCGCCAGCGTGGACCTGGCAGGACTCAGCTCAAATGCAGTGATGTGTGAACACAGCTCTCTTGCTTCCAGAACCTCAGCAGTGGTGCAGCTCTGTCCACGCTGCACCCACCTGAGCTATCCCCGCCTGGCTGGCTCTGCTCAGGGCTCGGGGTCAAGGATGCTGCCAGTGGGATGGCACATTTCTGCATCGCTGCCTATGAGCTAACCTGGCATCCTGGAATGAGCATCCCGGGAACGACAGAGCAGAAACACTGAGTGGGCAGAAAAAGAAAAACTGTCTAGGTTTGTCATTATCCAGGGTATTCAGCCTCTCATTATCGTGTGTAATGGAGAGCTGAAGAGTATCAAAACAAAACACTGAGGAGGGCACTGGCTGTCTCTTTTTATCACAACATTTCCAAGTGCCGCTGCCTGTGCTCTTTCCTGACAGAAGCAATTTCCAGCCACCCAAAAGCTGGCAACACAAAGTGTGGGAGCAAGAGGTGAACCACGCTGTACGGCTCTGCTTCGGTGGTAGGATTTGCCACAGGGAAAGATCTGGTTGCAAGAGAGCTGACTGTGCAGTCAGGAAGCCGCTAGTTTGAAGACAATAGGTATTGAACATGGTTTCTAGGGGATGGACAAATGCTCCGTATCTGTATGTGTTCATGTCTCCCACTGTTGCTTCTAGTCAGAGGCCTCCACTTGGGTTTTCTGTCAGCTAGTAGTACTGTTTGTAGTGGTAGTTTAAAAGTTCTACTATATCGTGTTTTCATTTGCTTGTTAGTTAAAGCAGGATTTAGCAGGATCTATTGCAAATATTATTAAATATATGAATGCACACTTAGAGTAGGTGACAAATTTCAAGGGGCAGAGTCTTTACTACTGCATGACATGGATATGCACATATACATATGTACACATACACACCTGGTAAGTAAGGCTAATGTATGTTGCAGCCTCACTCCACCACAGAAGCAGCAGCTCAGTAACTCTCTTCAGTAAAATATTTTACCAAAATCGCTGCTCTATTCATTTCCAAGTGGGTAGCACTGACATGCGGAGTAGCGTTGTTTCCACTGTAATATGAAGCCTGAAAGCAAAGGAACGTGGACCTCTAACCTGTCCCCTGAAAGTCTTAATGAAGCAGCTAACCAACACCAGCAGCGAGTCGAAATACTTTGGTTTCAAAGAGAGTTTGAGAAGGTTCTTAATTTGGGTGGAAATATAGTGACTGCATTGAATTGTGATCTACTCAGATGTTACCTATGCTCTGGAAGATAAAACAAGAGAAAGAGAGAGATACAGTAAGATGTGTGTGAGCAACGTCAGTGCGGACAGGGGAGATGATAGATAATCTGGCCAAGACTCAGTAAGGAGGTTCGGTGTTTTCAAACAGGTTTAACAGCAGACCTGGAAGACCAGACACTTGCTGATGGATCTTAGTCACAGTCCCTGAAATAAATCTTCATTTTGAGATCATCTGTCATGCAGAATTTTTAAGGTATACAGTTTTTGTTTAAAAAACATTGCTTTGGGTAACGTCTGGGTAAAGGCCATGTTGGGTAACAGCTGAAAATCTGACTTCACTGAAGGGAAGCTCACTTCAGCCAATCTAATCCTCATTACAAACCTAACTTCAATTGTTTTTAACAAAGTTTTTGTTTATAATATAACTAGTGGGCTTACAAGTTTCAACCAGCAGAAAAATGTAGGATCCCTTGTGTCTCCCTCCATCTGCATGCAGTGATGCACAGGTAAATGAAATAGGGTAAACCTTACCTATTTGGAAATGGCAAATAAATACACCTGTCCTGGGTTTAGGGCTCACCAAATGTTATGGCCCCTAAGCTGAGGGCAGGCAGTGATGTAACCATACACAACCATTTGGGCACCATCAGGGACAGGTGTAGGTTTTTTTTTTTGGACTCACGTGTCTAAAGTCAGTCCAAGTTCATTACTGACCTGGCCCATAATCTTTTGATCATAGCTGGCCTTTCTGTAGTGATTTACATAAACAGGACAAACTTCTGTGGAAAGAGGAAGAGAGAAAGGTTTTACCACATGGTAGGTTCTTATAGGTCAACATCTCAGTGAGAGCAGAGAATGGTTGCTTCGAAGGCCATAAACTGCTTCTTAGAGGTCTGTGCGAAGTGGTGACGGGTGTACACATCCCATGGAGCAGGTGTGTGCTGTAGCACAACCCATAGTGCTCATTTCCCCAACACTCAGATGGGATTCCTGGCTCCACCAGCATAGGAATATGCAAAGAAAATAATCTTCACCTATGTTACAGGACAAGCTATGCCTGCAAAACTTTTAGAGAAATCTGAAATTTGGTTAGGAAATTTTTAGGGGGAAAAAGCAGAGTCTCCCACACCCTGGGTCTTTGTCCCACTTGTGGGACCCAAGGTACACGCTGATCTTCTGGCGTGTGGCTGCAGGCCACATTTTAAAACCACGAGATCATTTGCTCTCCAGGTTACGAGTAGGAAATGTGTAAGGAATCAAAGTGATTCAGGGCTGAGCTAACTGGCTTGTGACTGTTACGCAGAAACTGTTGAATGTATGTTCTCAGCTGACCACTGCAGGATTAGTAAGACAGTACTGACTCTGCATATAAGGACAGAAAGCACAGGCAAGTCAAATGATTTCTGCAAGATCACACATAGCTATGTCACATCTAATCCCATCCAAGTGCTTAAACAGAAAGGGACAAGTTTTCTGCTCTCAAGCAATTACCCTCAAGTCTTTTCCACCACATACTACCCCAGAAATCAGAGAACAGAATATTCGCCAAGTTATAGCACCCCAAGATGTCATGCAGTGCCGGCTCTGTTCAAAGACAGTGTGGCTGCACTTGTTAGTGTTAATGCCTAATAAGTGTCAGTGGAGTTCAAATTCCACAGTTTTTCTACATTTCTTCAGCTCTGTGAAATAAAATACTAACTTATGCATTAGTACTCTTAAAATAATCTGTGCTTGAAAACCATTTATACATGAAGAAAACAGGGCAGGGGGAGAACACAGTAGAAAGTTAAAAGTATAATTGGGATGGCAAGGCAACTAGGGGGTTAACATTGTTTGGCTTTAGCTGCTTACAGCACTTGTATCTAAATTGACCTCAGGTAAATAAAATAACCAATGTCCTGGAAGGCTTATATAAAATACACTGATGTGTTTGTCGTGTGTTTGAGAAAGGTACGGAGGCTGAATTATGTATGCTGTAGCCGTTGCCAGCACCAGAAACTTCTTTAAATAATTAGACCAGTTGGGTAGCCAGGCATCTGTTTTTTTCTTTTTATGAATGAGGAGACCTCATGGGCCACTGAATGCATAATGTTGGCATGCTTGGCTTAAATGGATGGATACCAAACTGACACCATGTAAATTTGACCCGTTGGGTGTTTCTCAGTGAAGAAGGCAATGGCCACGTTTCCTGAGACTATAGAGAAGCTAGGCTCTGTCAGTAAGCCCCAAGGCCCAGGCTGATTTGTTCACACCACAGGGAAGGAAGGCATAAATGGTGACAAAAATTAGCCTTTTCAGATTTGCCAGGAGGCAATGTTCAAGCAAGAGCTGATAAGCCCCTTGCCCTGGATCTCCAGCAGTGAACAGCAGGGGAATGGGGTCTGGCTTGGAGCCTGCTGTCCCAGCTGGGCAGGCTCAAAAAATGAGGGTTTATAGTAGAAAATGGGAAAGGGACCCTTGTCCGTTACTGATACATGGAGAACTTGAGCCTTTCCAATTGGGCATTGACCATTTTAACTGTCATGGATTCAAATTGTTGGGTTTTTTTTAAGTTCTGGGCAGCTGCTTTTGGAAAATTTTGACCTCATCTGCCTCTATAATGATCAAAAACATAAAGAGAAGTGAACTGAGGCTTGGAAAGAAAATCTAATAAGGCATTTGAGCAAACTCAGAAGTTACGATCTGTAAAGAGTGTTTGTGTACTCTGAGAGCAATTTAATGTGTAGTGCATTAGCTGTGGGCATGCAGATAATACTGGTTAGGACCGACAAGTCAGCTGGGTTTGCTTGTAGATCTTGGACTGTAGCAGAAAGAAGCAATGTTCAGATACTGCTTTCCTTTAATTATTTCAAGATATATCTCTGTAGGAAAAAAAGAAAACCGACGGAGGATGCACTTACACTTGAAATACAACAGGGAACTATCATGGGCATCAAGAAATCTTCATTATTTTTACCATGCAGCAGAATCTACTCATGCCTCCTATGCCCCATATTCCCAATGCCAAATTTAGAACAGAGGCTGCCACAAATGCTGTGTTGAAACATGAATAAAGTGAACAGTAAATGCTGGGGCTGGAACAGCCCCTGTCACATTTGGGCTCAGGAAATGCCAAGGGTGGCTGATCGGGAGGAGTTTGCCCTGATTATGGCCACAGGCCTTTGGATCTGAAGGGGTGTAATCAGCTTTAAAAACTGTGACGTTATGGGATTGGACTGTGATGTTTGTATCTCACCAGTCTGCTATCAGAAACCAAGCGACCGATGGAAATCCATTTTAAGAACTCTTTTTTTGGCAGAACTTGCAGTTATCGCAAATAAAAATCTATGGTGACTGAACAGAACTGGGGCTGTAGGAAGTGCAGCATATGGATTTTGTTCATCTCTAATCCAGTGTAGGTGGAGATTGAGTCTTCCCAGGGTAAGTGGGATGTATTTCATTGCTCTGCTACCTCATATAAAACCTAATTCATCGGCACAAAGCTCCTTGTATGAGGAGTAAAGTCATCTGTTCAGGAGAGTGCTCTTTGCTAATCAAAAGTTTCAGCCGTGCTGGATTCAGTGCTGAAATTTGCAGATGAGGACCACAGCTCTCAGAAAACACAAATGGCTTTTTCAGTGTGCTTTCCCTATCTGCAAACAGCCAGCGTGAGCCACGTGCTATCACTGCCACTCTTAATTCAGTTTGCCAAGAATACCAGGTCTCACTCTGGATCCTGGTGCCCCTTACCTTGGCAGTAAAGCTCAGCTATTCACTGCAAATCAGGCCTGGAAAATGTAAACCCAATAACAGTCTTCTGTCTGTTCTTCCTGCCTATTTTCCCGATGTGTTTTCTGTTTACGCTCTGTAGGGCATCAGGTGTCAGAGCAAGTAGGTGATGCCAGTAAAAGCCACTTCACAGTAGAGAGCTCGTGGCTGCCTCCCAGCAACCTGAATGCATCCCGTCTGTGGTGCCCTTATCCTTGTCTTCTCCAGCTTTGGCTCTCGGTACTGAAGACTGTTCAAAATGCAGGTTTTTTCTGGAGTCAACATGTAGGAATCGGAGTGCTGCTCTGGCAAGCAGAAGTGTCCAAACATGCAGTGGGGCCAGAACTGCCAGTGTGTTTAATGGGTGGATTAATATATTTTCTTTACTGGTATATATCTTTCAAACGAGGTATTTGCCAGAGTTCATGAAAAGCCCTTCTGCATGCACCCCTGTGCGAAGGCTCGCCGTGTAAGGGCTTGCACCGCTCTCTCCCAGTCGAGTGGCAGTGGCTTGGCTCCCCTCCAGGGTCTCCTTGCCCACTTGTAGAGGCCCATTTGCCTCCAGGGAGGCAAAATTTCCAGGAGAGATCCAGCTGGTGGAGGGGGAAACGGGGTTGCATGCCCATGTGCCTGTCTAGGAATGGGGGATCTCTGCATGTGGTGGCAATACGCAGGGTCTCCCCAAGTGCTATGTGGTGGTGCACCCATATAAACCTCTCTTTGTGCGGATCCAGGCACTGGCAACGCCTTCCCTGAGGGACGGTATGTGTTGTGGAGATAGACCATCCCGTGTTTCAGCAGGGTTGAATTTGACTGGGAAGGAGAGAGGTTGTATGGTCCTGGTGCTGGGGGCTGGCAGAGTGGGGGGAGGCGACAGGGGAACGGGAGGAGAAAACCAGGGTCCTGCTGGAGAGGTGGGGCAGGGGCAAGGTGGTGGGGGCTGTAGAGCACCTGGGCGCCCTGTGTTGTGGATACAAGGAGGGTGTAGAGCAACGCAAGGGCCTCCCCAAGCACGCAGACTCCAGTGGACTGGCCGAAACGCCAGCATTTGCCCTTCTCCCCGTCCCTGCCCCATCCCTCTGCTCCCCTCACTTCCAGCGAGATGGGAGACACGGTGCTTCTGCTGTTTCTTTAACTGGTCGCCACCAAGGTGTTCACTGCCCTGTGAAGGTATTGAAGAAGCTCCAGACTACTATCAGTCGCTAAAACATGTTTAAAAAAATTCCGCTGCTGTGT
>NW_010525788.1:15868-33066 GCF_000687285.1 Phaethon lepturus | reverse complement strand
CCCCTGATGCAGGCTACCCAATTCTTCCCCCCTCTCCCTCCTCGGCCAACATCCCTCTGCTGCAGCCCACCCAGTCTCCCCACGCAGACACACACAGACACGCAGTGCCCCGGCGCAGCCCCGCAGCCCCCGGTGCTATCACGCTTCTCGGTGGCGTTGGGCAGGCGTCAGTGTCGGTGTGTTCGGCCCCCGGCGGGCTGGGAGCACAGCAGACCTCAGCAGCATTGTGGACACCAGGTTTGAGTTTGCTGTGCCTTCTCTGGTTCAGGCTGGATGGACTGACGGACACCATGGGCATGTGCTGGTGGGGTAGGTGTGTGAGGAGGCTGTTACTGTGTGCTCCCATATCGCAGGTGAGCTATGAGATGGGTCTTGTTCGAATGCTCAGGATGGCTCAAAATTTCCATTGCTCCATGAGGGCTAATTCAGTCTTGGCAACTACAACGTGCGGTGGAAGGAGGGCTTTGAGAGAATGTGTGCGTGACTGGGTTCTGATGAATTGTGATCCGGGAAAGGGACTGGAGTGGTTTCAGGGACAGCTCTATGAAAGCTGCCTGGAACACTGTGAAGCTGTCAAGAGTGGGAGGAGGAGGAGGAGTAGGAAATCTAGAGGAAATACTGAAGGTGGTTCCTGCTTACAGAAAGTTTGAAACCGTTCTTGCCACATAAGGAGCTTGAACAGGAGTGATTATTGAAGACTTAGACAGGCTTCCCCAGGGAGAAGACTGTTTGCCTCCGTTGAAGAGAAAAATAGAAGGCATTGATCAATAGAGCAAAGGCTAACAGGATGAATAGAAATGTCTATTTCCTATCCTGCAAGAAAAAGACAACAATCGATGAAAATGTAATAAAGCATACATCCCGCTAACAAAGACTTGGTTATTTTAACACAACAGTTAACTGTTCCTTTGAACTTGTGTTGCTGCAAGTTACCCTTGAGTGTAAGAGCTTAGCAGCCTCGCTAAAAGAGACTGCAGATCTCTGTAGAAATGTTTGTGTCATTCAGGTTTCTAATACTAAAGGCTTGTATTTGTGTGGTACTTTTGGAAAAAATAAACTCAGTTTTAGGATGTTGGCTTAGTACTAAACAATAGGGAGAGCTTTTCTTATGGTGAAGGTATTCCACAAACGCCTACTTCAGGCTTTTTTTCATCATTGTTCCCAAGAAAATGGGCTTCGAATCTGCTCTGGTCTAGTGGAGCAGTTTTTAAGTCCTTAATACCATTGTTGTTACAGTCGTGCTGTAAACCTTAAGTGGCATGTATGCAGCAGGTGGCATCTGGAGCAGAAGTGATTTCGTCTTGCCGTGAAATGAAAGCACTGCTACTGATCAGCTCAGCGTACTGAATGGGTTGTGTTTTGGAAATGTGGGGCAAGGGGAAGAATGCCTCCCAATCACTCTGGCATCTTTTGTACTTCTATTTGTCTGTCTCCTTGGGACATGTGGCAGTTAGAAGGGGAAGGTTCTTAGATGTGCACAAGCTGGTCAGAAAATAAAGTTCAGCTTGACTAGCTGGTTTGGTGTAACGAAAGCATTCTGAGCTGGCTGGTTTCTAATGATTCGACAGAATCCAGCTAGAAATCTGCCTTGTTCTCGTGTCAGCTTGTTTGTCTGTTTGCTGGTAGCAAGCTGAGATGAGCTTTTGCGATTCGCAGTTGTGGGATTACAGATTCTTTTCTTTCCATGGGTAAAGGAAGGGTGGGTTGTTTTTTTTTCCAACTCAAAATAACTTTTAAAATGCCTTTTTTTCCCCCTAAAAATGTCAGTGTCTTTCTCTGCCCAGTTGTACTGCTGAGTTAACTAAAGCATCTAATAATCATGTTTTGACTCAAGACAACAACCTTTTAATTTCCATGTGATGGAATTTAGCCTTCATCCCTCCTCCCCTCCTGTTTTGGGTCTGTGTTTAATTGGCTTATGTTTGCAGTGATGGAGATGAGCTCTTGCCTGCTCCTTTTAGCAGGAGTGCCTGTTTCATTTTCCAGCAGCTCAAAGGATATCTTCGAGCTCTTGCAGCGCAATGGCTGGTGGGAGCAGCGAATTCCTGGGGAGGTGTTTGTTGTTTGGTCCTAGCTGCTTCAAGAGCCCAGTGTTGCACTGTTGAAGTATTGAAGGTTGAGGTAAAATACGAAGTTGCAAATCAGACTTGTTGATTCTGAGGGGCCGCTGTTGTGACTAGTTTTCACAGGGTTTTTGGGCTAAAATTGGGGAAACCAAGGTTATAAAGTGGTAGATGTAGAGATTGGGCTGTCTGTGGAATCAAGAGAATAGTACAGCCTCGGAGAGAAATTGCACTCAACCTTTGTACAGTAGAGCTTTCCTAGTACACAACTGCTGCTAGCTATCCACCTAACAAAGCTGCTGTGTGTTATTGAACAGCCAGGGCTCGGGGCAGAAGCTTTTTTCTGTTTTAGAGCTTGTGATTGATTGCACTCACTGAGGCCCTGGAAAATTGAGGTGTTATAGAGCACAGTGTTGTGTTTGGGTTTTGTGTGCTGAGTTGCCCATCTGTTTGCTTGAAGTGGTGTATGTGTTGTTCTCGCTGCTTCCCAAACTCTTTGGGGTTTGCTTTCTTGTGGTGGAAGAGCAGCTTCCTGCCAAGACATTACACCCTACCAGAACACTTGAGACTCTGAAAGCGGTTTGAAATGGTGATAAGATGGATTAAAACACTTAGCAAAAATAAGTGTAAAATACGATAGCACTTGGACTGGAAACACCCCTTTGGAAAAGCTTTTTGGTGTTTGGTTTTGGTTGGTTTGTTTGGTTGTTTTTGGGGTATTCTTGTTGTGGTTTTTTTTTCCTTATGGACTACTTTGAGAGGGAGCATGGGAGATATTTTCAGAGCAGTAATGCCCAACAAAGGTTTGGGAGGTGAAATTCTGCCAGCTGAAACAGTGAGCTGCAGCCGCCCTATAGGAGTGTCACCTCAGAGTTTTCCTCCTCTAGAAGGAGACAGGAGACTGGAGTACATGTTCTCTCTAGTGTTTAAAAATCAGCTCAACCTCCATGGGCTTTTTGTCTGTGGTGGCTTAAGTAAAATGTCTGGGAAGGCAACAGAGCAAACTGTGTCCACGGGAAGTGTAGTGTATAGGCAAGCTGCCCAGGAACTGTGCTGTAGCGGGTGTGACCAGGTCTTCATAGCCCCTGAGGGACATAAACTACAGGAAACCTGAAGAGGGAAATAACTTAGATGCTCTACCTGCAGCATTAAATGTCCTTTAACCCATAGAGTACCTGGATATTTATCTCTCCATCCTCAAGTCTGTCTCTAGATTGAAAGGATGGGAATACTGCTGTTCCTATCTTACAGTCACAGTGCCTGGGAGTCTGATGATACTGAAAGGATCAGCTGTTTAAGGACTTTGTATAATGGAGAGTAACCAAGAGCATAGAGAGATGGTGTCACGGCCTCAGATTTTTTGTGTCTAACCAGTCCTCTCTTCCTGGGTATGTTGTACAACTGGCCCCTGGTTGACTCTATGGCAAAAAGGTAGAAAAAGGTCTCTGGTTCAGCAAAGAAAATGACTGCAACATGTTACCTAGTGCAGCAGTGAGGCTTTGAGAAGGAGATGAGATGAAGTAATACGTTAAAAGCTGACCTTGCTGGCCCATTGTTCCCTCCCCAGTCTGTGGAACATGACATTAATGCTGTTGAAGGCTGCTGAGCTGATTGCTTGAAGAGCCTGTGGTTGCCTGGTCATCTCCAGCACAGATACAGCCTGTATAATTACATGCAGTAATGTAAGTAGCTGTGCCTCTGTTCCGGTTATTTAAAATGCACCTGGATAAGCCAGTCACCTGAGGAGGCAGATTAGAAGAGAGTGAATTTTTCTTCATGGCTCATCGCATCTTGTCTCCTTGTTGCCAGTTTTGCTAGGAAACGGTGGTTAGTGGTTGGTGAAGCTATTTGCAGCTAATTGTCCTATGGGAGCTGGGAGTGACCTCTGTCCTCCAAACTCTCCTGGTTTTCAGACTTCTTCCCCCAGTCCCAATGGCTTTCTGATGGCACTGATTTCACAGCAGAGTTTGAAGCCACAAGTTATTCATAAAAAATCCTATTTAGGCAACTTCATCCAACTGGGTAATTTAATCTTACTGTGTCTGGAAAAATTGGGTTGAAGTTTTGTCTTTAAGCATACACCCTCTCAGGTGGATGCTTGGTGTGCCTTGTTCTGTGTAGAGAGAATGCACTGCAGTTGCTGATTTCTGGGCTAGAGAGGGGGATTTCAGAATCGCCTCGAACTGTGTTTTAGTAGCTGTTGGCATCTGTCAGCTTCTAACGGTCTTGGCAACTTCTCTGCAAACCTCTGTGGTCAGCTTCGGTGCTGATTCAGGAAAGGTTGAGCAGCTTCTAGCCACTCGTGTGGTGTAAGTAGCCTTTGGAAAAGGCTGTCAGGCAAGGTTTTCCCCTCTGATGCTGTCTCTACTTGCTGTGCTTTAGCCAGCAAGGGTGAGAATTGATTTCCTCCTCCAGGCATCGTGCTCTGCCTGTGAGCTTCCAGAGGTAACTTTTGTGTGAGGGAAGTGCTGTCTGGGTTTATTCTTCAACTAGTAAAGCCATAATGCTGATGTATCTAGAGCTTGGCATTTTTGTGTGGGGAGGAACTCGCCTCTCCCAGGAGTCCAGGAATACAAAGCTCTTAATTCTGCTTTTAGAAGTCTGCATCTGTAGGATTTTTATTTTTCTTGATGGAGTAGCAAGGTGGGAGAGAAGTGTGGAGGGGGCAGTGTTGAACAGGAGTACTGAAATTAGGAGTCAGTGATTTTTGGGAATTAACAAGAGGGTGTATCTGTCCTATATCCAGAGTTTGAAACAGCAACAACCCATAAACAAAAATAAGCAGATTAGATGTTATGTTAGTAATAATAGAATGGCTTCCTAGTGAGTGGATTTGGGTGATTTGTTGAGAATCACTGTTTTTACTTCTGCAGTGCTTATCACTTCTACACATTTGCATCAGAGAATGGTTGCTGGGGAAGTCAGATGTGCCATCTCCCTCATATGCATCACTGGATAGTTGCCTAGGCTTGCGATAAGAAGTCTGGTTTCTTCCAGCACATTTACTTGCTAAATTTAAGTGTGGATCTGATCTGATAGATTCTTTATGTTACATTCTGTGTGGGAAAGTATGCTCCAATATAAAAAAACCCCCTTCCTTCATGTGTGACTGCCACAAGTTCAATGGCTTTTGATTGGGCTGTAGGGTTTGACTTCTGATTCTTCTCAGAGTAACTGTATACCCTGTGGCAACTTTAAAACTGGCACTTGGAGGTGGGAAGGATGAATGCAAGTGGTGGTGGAATAAGTTCTGATTTGACTTTGTTCTTGAGAATTTGGAAAATGGAATGCAAGCTTCCTGTGTCATGCTGGGCACAAGTGTTTACAACACATTCTTTTTCTTGTTGTCTCTTTCTTCTCTGCCAGCTGCAGAACATCTTTGTCATCTTTCTGTGTTTCTTACCTGGGACCAAAGGGCTTGGCTGGTTCATATGGACTGCTGCTGCTGGGAATATGGGAGAGGGACACAGCGCACGGCCCAAGTGTGCTTGATCCTGCTCTCAAAGGAGCAGTTGGAAGGTTGAGGAACATCCCTTCTCCTCCTCTCCCTCCCCCTTTCTCTTCTTTTTTTCCCTGTCTTCTTCCAAAAAAGGGACTGGATGTTGGATGTTGACCTATTACAATGTGGGTCAGTCCACAAAAAAAAAAAGGAGGATGGGGGGAGGAGGGCTGTGTGAGTACAGCGTGACAACAGAAATTAATAGAGCAGAAAAAAACTCTGGAAAGAAGAGTGCACGGCTCAGGGTAAAATGGTTTTATTGTTGATTCTGGGTTTTTAAATGGGTGCATGGGGAGGGGAAGCTACTCTCTTTGGAAGACTGTGTGTGGATTAGCAAAATGGGTGGGAGCTGTGTGAGTTGGAATTGGAGAAGATTTTTGTGGTATTCTCAGAGTTTAATTTCCTTAAAATGAAAATAGAAATTGTGTGGCCTCGTTGAAGGTTAAATTGTTTGTGCATACGGTATGCTCTTATGTGTACATAGGTGTTGGATCATCTCTTGAATATGGCTTAGTGGGTGCGTACCTTGCTCTGTGGTTTGGTCCTGCTAGGTGCCCGAGTCCTCTACCTTATGCTTCTGAGGCTAATGGTCTTCCTGCTCTGCTCATGCTGGTGCTACTGGTTTTATGTCCCAGTGATGCCGTTCTCTTGTTTCACTGACTGTACTAACAGCTGTTAGGAAAATTATGGCTGGGCGAAATCTCTTTAGTGTTCAGTCTCCTGACACCTCTGGAGAAATAACATTGTGAAGAACTGCATTTGGTTCTGAATTTGTTGTGCAGAGAGAAGTCATCCATTAAGCTGATAGGAAGTGCAGTAACTGCAGATTCAATCAGTGCATGTTATTGTAAATCTTGTCAAATGCCCGTCTTCTAGCTGAGCGCAGTATTGCTCATGTAATGTTTGGAGTTATGTGTGGGTGCGTGTGTATAAAGTGCGTGCTGTGCGGTGACTTTCACTTACTTGAGATCAAGAAAGCTTTGCCCAGCATAAATGGTAAAATGTAAATGAGTTGCACTAGTAAAAATTGCATGCCAGGTCACATACTTAAGTCACAGGTTGTTTTGGGAATGCTACTGGAGAGCTTAAACATGCAGTGTTGGGACCTTCTCATGTCTCATAGCTAACTAAACTGGATGCCACCCCAGAGAACCAAAGCAATTTAAGAAGTAATAAATTTAAAAGCATTTGATTTTCTTTTATTGCTATCACCAATTTGAGCTGCACCAGTGACTCTCTTACTGTGTGGTGTTACGTTATTTGGTCCTGACTCTCTCCCTCCTCCTTTTCCTAGTTTTTGCCAGATCAGCTGGTGATGCCACGCCTTTCAGGGTTGAAAAAACCTTACATCTGTTATGAATTTGCAATATATACCTAGCACAATGGAAAGAGCTGATCCCAGTTGGCAATTCTAGGCATTCTTACAATTAAAATAGTCTAAAAGAAACCTTGAACCATTTTGTTGTGTGTTCTTCTACTCCTTATAAGCCTAGGGGACATTATGAAAACCATAAAGCTCTTTCTTTCACTCATGTAAAGCTCCGGCTTGTGTTCTAATAGATGCAGAGAATTCACACTTTAAATCACCTACCACGTGGCACTTCTGCATTGGTCTTTTTGGGTCTAGAATAAGGATAATTTAATGGAGAAACTCTTGGAGGAGTAAGAAGTTAAGAGGGGAGTGGAAAATGGTTTTGTATCTTAACAGAAACAAAGTTCAGCGTGGTGAATATTTGAAACTACAGTAAGTGTGGAGTAGGTTTTAAGGAGAAACAATTTCTTTCCTCTTAGCTTTCCAGGAGAGCCTTGTAGCCAGGCTGTGCATGTTTTGTTGGATTGTATCTTGTACAGCAGAAGGAGGCTTAGCTGTTAAGACTCTTTCATGGGATAACTTTGTGTATCATTCTTTGCGCTCTCAGCAGTTTAGAAATGAAATACTTTTAGCCTCACAGGAGATGATCTATTTTAAAAACACAGATTGTGTTTGCAGATGGCAGAGAATGGCTTCAGAGTCGTGTCGTTTGGAGTTCTTTTCCTACCGACATCAGGGCGAAGCGAGCACGCCGTTGCCAGCTGCACAACGGAGAGGGTCTTGCTCAGAGCAGGCAGCCCGCTCCTCCTTTTCTGGACTCTGTGATGGAATATGTGTTCAGAAGTACCCCTAGGAACTGAAGGACCAAGCTTTAACATTTCTTCCCTCTTACACCACTTCTATTGTGTCAGAAATGGAGTTTACGTATTTGTTTGTCTTTATGTAGAAATAGCTCCTCCTTGGTGCTAACATTTTCCATGCCTTTATGCAAGCTAAAAATGAAGTTTTTTGTTTTCACTTGTGTCACATCCCTTCTGTTTACTGTTCTGAGTTTAACATGGCAGCTTCTTCCATCGAAAATAATGCTAGAGACAGAAGGTCTCTGTTTCCAAAAGATACAGGAATGGCAATCTGCTCCTGATTGAGAATTACTGCATTGCTGTTTTGCTGGATGCAGGCCCCGTGGACACATCCCTGCTAGCTTCACACTGGAGTGGTGTCTGTAACAGAACGGGTCCTCATGCAGGTTGGAGCCCCTTCCCTATCGAGAATCTCGGTAACAGTGTTTTGCATCTCTAGGTTTTTATCAAGATGGTTATCTTGATATAAATAGCACATGCTTTGCTTTATTTTCTTTTCTCCTTCTTGCATTGAGAGCAGACCCTAATACTCCTAAAGTGCTTTCAGAAGATCTGTTAGATAAGTTTTAAGCTGATACTAGGTTGGCGTTAAGCTAATGCCCTAGCAGTACAAGGCCCTGTCTTGCTCTAATGTGTGTAATTTGTAATGGCATCAGGGCAGGAACATGTAACAGCTCTTTGGGGATGGGAGTGTCATTCCTGCCATGCACGTTCGGGGTTGTTGGGTATAGACCTCACGCAGACCTAAGTGCTACCTGAAGCTCATGTAGCCCACATACAGGTATCATACCAGCCGATCCAAGTTTCCTGTGGCCATCCTCAAATACAACTCAGCCTGTGTCCGAAAGCCCTGTGTGTTTACCGAGATGTACTTTTCTGTGCGCGTGTTTCCAGTTTCCAAAGTTTGGTGCTTTTCCTGGCTATCTGTTCTCCTGGTCCTGTTTGGGATGTGCTATATTGCAGATTACCTCCGGGGGGAGCAAGGTAGTCAGCTGGAGATGGGGAAAGCTTCAGGAGTGCAATTTTGAAGTGTTGAAATGTTTTCCTTGGATATACTTAGGAGGGCCCTCCAGAGAGGGAGAGTAAGTGTGCGAGTAACTTTACTCTCCCTTGAAATGGAAGCAATGAGGTGGAGGAGAAAGAGATTGGCAGAGAAAACTGGATATGCAGAAGAGTAAGGAACTCTTCAAAATTTATTATGCATTAGATTAGTTTGTCTTGTATTGCATTGGTAATTTCGGTTTCTAAAGACCCCTGATTTGCCATATAGTAATGTCAAGTGCCTTCCTCATGGTTTGGTACCTCACAGTGCTGGGAACTGTACGGGCAGAGAACAAAAAGATGGCTGTCCCAAGGAACTTAAAATGCACAAGGAACAACAGAGAAATACAGCCAGCTGGGAGGAGCACACAGGAAAGAGATTACAGCCAGTAGCCTAACTGTTCTCAGGTTGTTGCACAGCTGGACTAGCAAAGTGAGAGAATGGAGAAAATCCAGGTAAATATGAAATAGTTTTGTGGCTGTTGGAAAGGGTCTTTTTCCCCAGGCCTGAGAGGAAGGAGGAGGGTATGTGTTGCAGCACTGACATGGACTGTGATGGATGTAGGAGTCCAGGAAACAAGTATCAAAACACATTCACTGTGTCAGGTGGGAGGGAAGCTGCTTACACCAGGGTGCTTGATCTGTAGCTCGTCAAGGCAGCGTGTTTGCTGTGACGTGCTCCCCGGCACTGCCTTTGCTGGAAGCCTGTGCTAATGATGTGCTGGGCTCGTGTCCCTGTTGCGTGGTGAGGAAGAGGCATCTCAGAAACAAGGCCTATTAAGAGAGTTGCCATAGCCTGCCCTCATGCTGCTCCTTTTAACAAGGCAAAGGAGGAGCAAGCAGACTCTGAGCTGGTGGTAGTGAATGAGCTGAAATCCACTCACCTGGTTAAGGCTCCGATCATCTGTGCTATTATCGATTTCTTAAATATAGTACAGAATTGCTCTTACACCTTCAGTTTCTTGCATACGGTAGTCTTTTGTAATAGCTTTGTGCACTGCTTATACCTGTCGTAGCAATGGTAGATGGGATTTTAGGAGATTTAGAAGGGATAATTTGGAAGGTATATGTTAATTTTGCAGATTCAGGAGTACAGTGTTGCTTCCTGTTTCACTAGCAAGGAGAATGAACTGCAAGTTGATGCTTACAACCAATAAAAAGTATCAACCGATTAAAAAGTTGTCCTCAGGGGCAACCCTGAGGAACAGGGGGGTGCTTACGGGTCAGGTGGGGTTTGGGGTAGGAGAAGCGGAGCACTGGTTAAGAAAGTTTTTCTTTTAGAGCAGAGTGCTGGAAAGCGTTATTAGTTTCAATGACTGTATGAATTAAAGGGGATTAGGTGAAGAATGATACATAATCATGTAATTAATGACAGTTGATGTATAATCACAAGGGGGCAGTGTTAAGGTTACATATACAACTTGAACTTGTAAGTGTCCTTGCTTCTGAATATGTAACCCTTGTCATGTCAAAATGCTTGTTCACTTTTTGCTGTTTCAGCTTCTTTTAAAATGCGTGCAGAGAAGCAGGGGAATTCCCTTTCAGATCTTCAGTCCTGCTGCCATTACTGGCGCTGCATTTGGGTCTGTGCTGTTGGTGCATTTTGATTAGCTGGAGCGTGCAGCTTCAGGACCTGTCCCTCCTGCCACTGGTGGTCTGCAGTAGAGATACTCTCCCCCATGAACTTTAGAAAGGGCTTAGCAGCTTCCTCTCTTGCATCGCTCCCAAAGTGCACTGGGATGTGCAGGATTGCAGCTGGCTGGACTTTATTTAGAGCTAGGTTAACCACAGGTGCATCTGCTCTGATTTCGTTTTAGATGTGTCCTTTGTGAGCTTAGTGGAAGCACTCTGAGCACTGTGAGTGTTCAGTTGCTTCAGAAGTCACTTGGGTAGAAATCCCTTTCTTCTCAAAGCAAAAAAACCCTTGCTAGCTTGTGACATCTCCATCCAGCCTTCATATCTCCAAATTTTAAGATATAGTATAGATAATGTAATGTGTGTATGCTTTGAAACTCAAAACTTACCAGTACAGGGAATAAAACTGTTCAGGACTGGAAAGGAATTACCCTTCAGTACATGCAGTTACAGAAAGCTGTAACTCAGAGCAGGGGTATTTTGGAAAAAGAATGACTAGAAAGAATGAAGAAAAGCAAGTTTGACAATTATTTTGTAAATTAAACTGTAACAGTTCTGCAGCTCCCTCTATAGTAAGATAATATCTGCTTAAACAAATCTGGGTATTTCCCAGGATTTGTATTTGTTCTCTTCCCCCTGTGGAAGAAAGCAGAAATGAGGTGGAATGTGGCATAAGCAACATCAGAATCCTGTGCAACGCTGGTGCAAGTGTGTGGTTTGGAAAAGCATGTGCACATTTGCACACCTTACGGTGCACGTGGAAATGATTTGCTCCTGGCCCTCTGCTTTTACTGGGTGCCTGTTCCCTGATTTGTGCTGTGGCTTCAGGTGAATCAAGGCTGGGGCAGATCATCTGTGGATGTATGTCCTCTGTAGTGTTCTGCTGTGACCTGTCAGTAAATAACAGACGTGTCCTTCCCTGCTGCAGCTGTAAATTATGGCAATGGATCGTTGGCCTTTCTAAAGCCCTTTCCAAAGCCCTTTCCATCTGCTGATCTTAAAGGCCTGTGTAAGAGCTACGTCTTGTGCTTTTACAGAAAGGGTATCCCAGTAACTTACTAGGAGGTCATCATAAGGAGGCAATATTATGCTATTCCCCTTGATAACCATGGCTTTGCTGCAGCTGCATCAGAAGCAGCTCTGCTAGTGGAGAGAACCAATGGCTGCCTGCTTGTGATCATGGCTTAAGTGGATTATCTTCCTCCGATCCAGAGGTCACATTAGACCCTGCTTACAACGAAATTAAAAATAATAGCTGCTTTAGATCTTAGACCTTCAATAATTTCTTCCATTGAAAGAAAATAGCTTTTCATCCAGGAAATGGCTGAGGGTCATGCTGCTTTGAAATATTGCACGTCTTTGTGTTCTGGGTGTGTTTTCATGGGTCAACTGGCTTTTCAAAGACAATCAGGTTAAATTCATGTCATGTAGAAAACAATGCTAAGTTAGTAGAATTAGTGACAGGCTAGCTAAGTGTACCGTGCCTTATGATGTTTGGTAAAAGCATCGCTTTCATGCTGCTCTTTCTAGTGAGGAGAGCTTTCAGTGCATATCCTTCCAATGAAGGTACTTTGGGCTGGGTGTAGTTTTCAAAATGGCAGCAGGAGAGGTGGGGATTGCTCTCTGGAGGAATAAGGATGCTCTTTCCCCCTTACTGCAGAGTGACACTTTGTGGTGCATGTTCTTTCTTCCTACTGCTGCTTGTTCTGCTGCCTTCCAGATGAAAGCGTAAGACAAAGGATCTGGCAGACTAACCATAAGACTGGGACATGGCAGAATAGCCAGTGCTTTTGTGGAAAGTTAGCTGTTAACTTAGGTGTGTCTTTCCTCTTCCAGTATGAATGATTTACATACTTCTTTTTGATCTCAGGCGAATGCCATATTAGTCTCGTTCTTAAATATTTTTATTGCGGAAGGGTGGAGACAATGGCGATGGCAGTGTTTCATGATCTTGGAGAGGCTGTGTTGTCAGTGGTAGAGAGATTCCTGAGTACCACATGATTTGTTGTATCACGAGGGATGGCAGTGGCAGACTTATCCAGGTCCTGTTCATAAAGCATGTGAGCAGCCTGGTGAAAAGCATGTGAGAGAAAGTGAAAAGTACTGTTACTGTTATGCTCCCGAGCCCTTTCAGTTGAGTTCAATTGCTTTTTGATTCTCTTCCTTGACAGGTCTTGACTTGCGGGCAGCTATTCAGCAATTCCAACTGGAACCTCACACCAAAAGACATCATGATAGTGATGACTGACGTCACTGCAGCCCCCAGACTGGGGTCAACTGCCACCACTCCAGCTGTGGCTCCCAACTTCTCCTGGATGCCAGAGGATGGCAGCCCCACGGCTGTGGAGCAGCCAATATTCCTCATGACCACTGCTGCTCAAGCCATCTCAGGTTTCTTTGTATGGACAGCTTTGCTCATCACCTGCCATCAGGTAAAACTCTGTCACTTGTACTTCTCATACTTTTCCCCACGTGGAGGAATACATAGGATTCCCTAGCATACGTCTGCCAGATACAGCTGTGTGATGGGGCTTTGCAGACTCTGGAGTGGTACCAGGACTACTTCTTTCGGGTCTAATATTATCTGTGCTGATCAAGGTGGCAACATTTATATGAAGGCCTTTTTCTGCCCTGGTTCAGACCATTTCCATAGTGTAAATGGAGAGGAAGCAAACTCTTTAGCAGGTGTAAAACATTTGGCCATCTCTTGAGTGTTTGCAGAAGGCTGTGTTATCTCAAGCTATCCTTTCCCAGGTCTTGTGGCTGAATCTAGCCATTTTGTTATTGTGTCAGCTGTTAGCTAAATGATCGTGGTCATCTGTTGTTTGACATGCCTCCTTTGATCTCCTGTGCCAGTGGATTCCACAGGCTGAACTCTGCTGTGGAAAGGAGTAGCAGGAAATGTTTTATTTTAATGTTTTTCCCCTCCCCTCTTTTTGGAGCAGGTGTCCTGGGAGCCAGAACAAGTCAAACCCTGCATCCTGTTGCGTACCTCTTTCATGCGGTTGTCATGTGAACTGAAAAACACAGTGGGGAAGCGCAAGCCCTGTTATTTATCAACCCGTGTTTTGTACCTGTTGATCCGTAGATTCCAGAGTGATGACTAGGATCTAGAAAACTACAGCCTATTGATGGAGTACAGGGGCTAGTGAAGTTCAAAAATGGATTAGTCACTGATGAATAAGAATAACACCTGCAGTTTCACCAGCTTGGGTAACAATTACAAGTGCCATGGATCCTCCTGTTTCAGAGCACAAATTGATTGCCTACTGAGGGTAGGAAGAAACCTTTCCTCTGCAGTACAGCATTGCACAGTTAGGCATTAATGCACTTTTCGAAAGGAACCAATGGAGGTCAGTGCCAAAAAGACGCAGTTGGTTGAAATGTGCTCCTGTCCTGTTAGAAGGCAGCAGTTCCCATGCTCTTGTAGGCGCACAGATCGCAGGGCTCTTGTGACATCCCAAGGGCAAAGCTTAGAGTCATCTGAACTCCACTGTCAGCTGTCACTGTGCTGGGTGAGGTGTGTCACTGGGATTGTCACAAGGAAAAAATATCCCTAAAGTTTGTTAGTATATTTTCAGTCAGTTCTCCTCAGGAAAAGAGCTTTTGTGAGCTCCTTGTGAGACAGGGAGAGGAAACAGAAGTATTCTGAGCCCTTCAGTTGGTTTGGCCAGATCTGGCCAAGGGGCAGGGAGACATGAGCAACATACAGATGGGGAGAGACAAGCCCCTCTCCTGTACGAGGGAAAGGCAAGAACATCAATGTGTGCTTCATTAGACCTTGGAGAATCATCACAGCTCCCCCAAATGCAGGGTGAAGCTTTTCAGACAAATGCTTGTGCCTCTTCAGGCAGCAAAATCGGTCAGTTGTGAGGCATGTATGTAATAAACTAGCTGTTATTACTCCCAGCAGTTGGGGCAGTGGCTTGATGAGGCTTGCCATACAGAGGTCTTGCCTTGGGTAACGTGCCCTCTGCTGGCTCCATGGCTGACACAGTGTACCTGCAACTCGTGCTGAAGCTCTGGCCCTATTATTAGGCTATTATTACAGGAGTGGTGCTCATCTTCAGGGTATGCTTGTGGTCAATACCTTTCCCAGGAGGTGGGTATTCTGTGAAAAAGCATTTTAGGTGTGGGATTTAATGATGGCTAACAAACTGTGAGTGGTGGGAGTGTTGTGGGGTGGGGATGTTGCAGTCCCCTCAGCCAGTGACTTAGGGGGATTGGCATGTGTGCAGACAGTCAGACAAAAGAAGCGGTGTGGCTGTGTGGTTCCTTTGAGCACAGTGCATGAGCTTGGTGCTCACTTGATGGCTGACGCTTTGTGGCTGTGCTGTAAATGATGTGCAGAATGGCACTTTTTGAGCAGATGGGCTGTGGCTTATCAACTCTTGGCAGTGCTATGAAGGGCTCTCTTAGGTTGTTTCAGGTGAAAGTCTTGAAAGCATCCAAAACTGCCAAGAGAGTGAGAGTGTTTACAACAAGCATGTGCTTAAGTGCATGCTCCTTCCCTCTTCAGAGAAAAGCAGCCTGCAGTGTTGTGAATCTTACGTATTTAAAACAGGAGAGCAGGAATATGGGCTTGATAATCAGGGGGAAAAAACAAAAGAATATGGGTAAGGTGATGGTAATAACAGTAAATTAATTGCCTATAAGAAATCAGATTAGAAATGCCTGCCCTTCCTTTTCCTTCTCCTTCCCCCTCTCTGAAACTAAGGGGTGCTATACGGATGCCACAAGATAACGGTGATTTTTTTTTTTTTTTATGCTTATCACCTTGAAGCTGCTGGAGGCAATCAAGAGATGATTTACTAAGTTTGTTTTTCCTGGCCCAATTGACTCTCCAGTTCCACTTTCTTCTCTCTCTGTTCCATATACTGCTGATTCTGGTCTTCCCTCTCTTGTCTTCCCAGATCTACATGCATCTTCGTTGCTATAGCTGCCCAAATGAACAGCGCTACATTGTTCGGATCCTCTTCATTGTGCCCATTTATGCCTTTGACTCATGGCTCAGTCTCCTGTTCTTCACCAATGACCAGTACTATGTTTACTTCAGCACAGTGCGGGACTGCTATGAAGGTAAGGAGGGGTCAGACAGAAAATGGGGGAGGTAGGAAGTCTCTGCCCTGAGAGAACTTTTGCTCTTGGTTGGGAACATGAAGAAAGCATCTCTGTCACCTACTGAGACAGCATTTTACAATGTGTCTGACTGCTTGACCATGACTTGCTCACTGACTGAAAAAAATAATTGAATCATGGGTTGGGAGAGACCTTTAAAGATCATCTAGTCCAACCCCTCTGCCATGGGCCAGGACATCTTTCACTAGATCAGGTTGCTCAAAGCCCCGTCCAACCTGACCTTCTCCCTGCTGGCTTCTGTGCATAACAGTATGTGTTGAGCCTTCCTCCAATGTTCTGTAGAGACATAGCTTATGATTTTCTTGCGTCCTTTGCTTCAGGAAGGTGTAAAGCAAAAAATCTGATTCTACCTGGGTGTTTAAGGCGAGGTATTGGTTAGCTCCTGGCTCTTGGAACAGCACTTACTTAGCAGCCAGATGCTTGCTTTGTTCTGTTTTCCTGGCACAGTTTGTTAGTGACGTATTCTTCTGGTCCCATCCTGTGGCCACTTGTGTGATCGCACAGAGTAGCACAGCCACCACATGCTGGTGTTGGTGAGGTGTAAAGCGCTTTGGAGTCCTGCAGGAGGGAGGGTGCCATGTTCAGGATGAGTTACCAATTGCTTTCTTTTCAGTTATCTGCGACAGATACCACTAGTGTTGTATGTGGAAGCAGTTACTCTCCAATAAATGCTATCTAAACATCCCTTCTGATCTCATCCAGGAAGAAGCCTCTACCCACTCAGCAGCAGACTGCACTCTAGCAGTGTATTTTTGAGGATATTTTATCACCACACGCTCATTAAATCAAAACTCATTCATGCAGTTGTTTTGGTGAGATCTGCATTGCAGAGAGGTGTCCCTCACCATGTGAACAAGTTAATCGGCTGAAAGGACCAGCAGGCCCTCCTTCACATCCACAACAGTGCTCTGAGATGCAGCAGCAGATGGCAAATGCACACACGTGATTCAGAAGGCACCTTTCTTTTTGGTTGTGTTTTTTTTTTTCCTTACCTCCTTCCACACCCTGTACATGTGTGTAGGTCTAGCAGGAAGCGTCCTGCTGTGCAAAACTCCTCTCCTAGCAACAGCTGCTATCCCTCTGCCTCGCTTGCTCAGGGAATTTGCAAACATCCGAGCGTCTCTTCAGGAGGCAGCCCGTACTCCAGAGTTCACTCAGCACATTGGGCTGTGTGGAAAGACTACAGATGGAGGTGAAAGCACCTTTGGTCAGCAGGTTCTCTCCCTCGCTTTTTCTGGGGACCTCTTTGAAATAACCTTTTTCTTCTCTGCCTTCCCTTGTCATCCACCTTATAATTTCATTTTTGGGAAGGTTTTAGGTTGCAAAGTGAGGGGAGCTCTGTTAGGGAACAGTGGGAGAAGACCCTGTTAATTTTTGAAAGATGTCTTGGGCCATTTATGGGCTGTGTTTTGTAGTGCACATTAGGATGAGTACATTTTGGTGTTGCTTTTTCATGTGACTGCATCTGTACAAAGCTGGGTGTCAGTTAGACTGACACAAGTAGATTTTTTTTGTTATGTTGATGTCGTGAGTACCATCTGATGAATGTGGATCAGGAATGGGCGAAGAGTTCTTTTGCTGGTGTGGTAAGCTCTGATAGCTAGCACTCATTTCTTTTGGGGATGGAAGGGCAGATACTCTCCTGCCCC
>NW_010525788.1:1525-15837 GCF_000687285.1 Phaethon lepturus | reverse complement strand
CCCCCCCTTTTTTTTTGTGTTTTTTTTTTTTTTTTCGTTTTTTTTTCCTCTGATGTCATCTCTTCCCTAGTGCCTGTGGAATGGGCAGCTGGTATTGTAATGACCACATCAGAGGGCAGGGGTCACTGGAGGACAACAGGAAAAGCTCAGCATTTCTTTCTCTGGGTGCTGGGAGCTGTCAGCTAAGTTGCAGGAAAATTGCAGGCAAAAGGGGTTACCACAGTTATTTAAATAAGTTTTCCATGGTTGGTGTTTTCTCTCCTAATTAAGGCTTTCACAAAATCATTGCTGTATGAACATACCTAACTTTGTTCAATAACAAGGATTACGGATGGAATAACAATATTCCAGTTACATCCACTGGCTTTTATGTTCTGTAACATTCTTGCCAGCTAGGCATGTCTACAAGCCATAAATACAATGTTTTGAGACTGTGAGCATTTTGGGGAGCGTTGAGTACCTCTCTTCCAGTGCATAGTTTGGATGCTTGTAGAAGAATTAGAGTTGATGTCTGTCTCTGACTTTGGAAGTTCATCCACATGGGAAAATTGACCTCAGGTATAATAACTGGCTGCTTGGTGAGGTCAGCTTCTCAGCACTGTACATTATTTAGACTTTTGTTTTTATTTCAAAGTTCCTCGAGACTTCTGTTTCCATGCCAAGTTTTTTTCTCTTTTTATTATGTCAATGCTGGGGAGCAAAAGCAGGATTTGGGTTTTGACATTCTAGGGAATGTCCAGGTACAGACTGTCATAGAAAATAAAGTTGAAAGAAGGGTCACCTGTTCTGTCATTTTGCCCCAAAGCTGTGTGTGGCAAACATAGGAATACAATATTTGCCCTAAAAATCTGACAACTGTATGAGGGTCTGCCAGCGATTATAACAAGTCAAGAGCGTGGCAGACAGGGCATATACAGGCTTACTCCATGCACAGTTATGTGGGTTTGGATCCCATGAAAAGGACACATGTCTGTAGTTACGATGAGAGCACTCCCCACAGTGTCTTCACCTCAGTTTATATGTATCAGCAAAACTGAACCTTGAAGAGAATTGAAATGGGACAGAATATTAGCGGTCTGTCTGAGAAGGCTCTTCCTCATCTGCACCAGGTTTCTGGGGAAAGCAGAAAAGAGATGGCCCAAGGAGACGGCTGTTCAGTATGCAAGAGGCTTCAGCTTTCTGAGGAAGTGAAGCACAGAGCCTGGTTTTTTTGTTGTTTTTTGTTTGTGTGTGTTTTCAAAAATCTCCACGAGTCATGAAAACAGAGTTTCACCGATGGGTAAAAACCGACCAATGGGCAAAAACAACTCCTGTGTTTAGAGTCTGGTTACTCTGGGGAGAGAAACTCTGTTCATCACCTGAAAGGTTAAATACAGGAGATAAAATACAGTTGATGGGTAACTTTTCCAAGTTGATGAGATAACTTTTCCAAATTATCTAGTACCACTGTAATGTTCTGGAATAGTGCACAGGAACCCTGTAGAGAATGCCATCTTACAGATGCCAAGTAAAACAGAGACTGACCACAGTTTTAAATGGTCCTGTGACCCTTTTGGCATGAGTTGTGGAACTGGCCTGGGACCTTGGCCAAGCTCCAGTTCAGATAAGTCTTGTGAGTGCTGAGGTAGGAATATAAATGCAGTGAAAATAATCTGGAGTGCTTTGAAGGGAAAGGTGCTGCATAAGCAGTCCCTGCTAATGTTTGGTCTGTTGCCTGTACTCTTGGTCCTTGCACCTGTTTTGAAGTTGGTTGTCATTTTACTCTGATTGATGTCTTTGCAGCCTTTGTAATATACAACTTTCTCAGCCTCTGCTATGAGTACTTGGGAGGGGAGAGCTCCATCATGTCTGAGATCAGAGGGAAACCAATTGAGTGAGTATTTATTCTGCTTACAGCATGATGCTCTCATCCTTCTGTGCCCATCTACCATGCCTCTGTCCTTGCCCCAAGAAACTGTGTCAAGTGGCAAATGTCTGCTAGGACTGGGCAGCTTGGATGGTGATGATTTACTAGTACCCTGCCTTGAGACAGATCAGGCTGATAACATCCTCTTAGGCAAGCTGGACTGATTTTCTGGACACCTGCCTACTCCTTTGTTTCTTTTCTTACTCCTTTCTCCTCCTTCAAATCTTTTCTGTCTTCAGTTAGTTGTGTGTACTTCCTCCAGGGTTTGTGTTTCTCCCCATGCTACTCAGTTTTAAAATAAATAAATAAATAAAATTGGAGTGTGGAATCAGGATCTTGTTTTAAACATGTATCTGAAAGAGGGTATGGCTTTAACTGTAATCATGGTTGGAGAAAGCACCAGTCTTTCTGCTTTGAAAGCAACTTTGCTACAGAGAGGTAGACAAAGAGGGTAGGAGTCTTGCACTCTAGCCCAAATCTTGCTTCTGAACCCTGTCATCTTGTGTTGGCTCTTTCAGGTCCAGCTGTGTATATGGTACTTGCTGCTTGTGGGGAAAGACCTATTCGATTGGATTCCTGAGGTTCTGCAAACAGGTATGGGATGGAGGAATTGTGCCATCCTTTAGAAATGAATGAATGTGTGTGGGTGGCAATGGTGCCTTTTGCTGCTGAACTCCTTTGAGGGGGTTTCTAGTATCTTTCTGAGAGGCCTGCAGACTGCTGAGAAGAGGGGCTGTTGCAGGGTTGGTTTGTTTGTTTTGAATGATCTTAACATTTTCTACTTGACCCCACATCGGGAAGGCCTTAGCAAAAGACGCAGTTTATCTCCTGGATCTGATGTTAGCCCTGGGAAGAAATTCTGATTTCGTCTTCCCTTTCTGGATTGCAGAGGTCCCAACTTTAAGAAATTGATGGCTGTGTTGTGTTGCAGACACCCCACAGTTGTGTAACAGCCTCCTGAATTCCCAGTGCTGCTGTTGTGGTTTGGAGTTGAGGAGGGGGTGGAGGTTAAGTGTGACACACACTTTATAGGAGGAACCAAGTATTGCTCACCATGTATGTCTGTCTGTGCTGAATTGGGTATGTTGAGGGGGAGGAAATGGGGGAGATCTAAACCTTGATACAGCCCTCGTCTGCTCATGCCATGAAGCAGCAGGTGAGTTTCAAGGCTTTGCTCACTTGCCGAAGTGAACACATGAGGCTTTTCTGGAGACAGTGTGAAGCAGGTCTGGTTCTTTGAAAGTGCTCAGGTCACTGTAGTTCCAGTCACTGGGTCTGCATATCTGCCCTGGCTTTTCCTCTACGTCATGCCCCATCTTCTGTGTTTTAGCAATATGCAGGAACATCAAAGGTACACTGCAGCCTCATAGTAATAGCCAGTGTTAATCTCTGCAGCACGATTGGCTTTTTTCAAAGGACTACATTTTTCTTTTCTCTGTTCTGTTTGTCGCATATTCTTTCCTCATGGCTTTCCTGTTTTCTTCCCCGATACTTTATTTTCAAAGCTGCTCCCAGTATGCTGCTTCACTTGCTTCTCTTGGGCTTCATTGGTATACCCCGTGTTTGATTTGATGCATTTTCTATTCTTTTTGCTCCTAATGTTAACTTCTACCTTTTAAATATGTCATAAGCAAACATAATGCCCACCAAAGGTGAATGAGAGCTGGAGAAATAATTTCCCTCAGACCTCTTGTTTTGCATGTCCCACAGCCTCTGGCAGTTATCTCCACACGGGTTGCACACCTGGCTGTGTTTGGAAAGTTTTTTTCACAACAATGAAGACTAGAAACACTTTGGGGGCGGGGGGGAGGATTCTGCTGGCTTCCACAAATCCTCAGCTCACTTGGTAACTCAGGCTTAGGTGGATATTTTGCTTCTGCTTTGCTGCTATCTGGCAGCAATCCTTCTAGTCAGGCCTGCCCTTTGTAAACTGCTAACTCTGCTGTGGAGGCTGTGAGGGAGGTGTCTTGTAAAGGGATGTTTAAGTACTTCCGTCCTTCTTGGCTCAAGCTTAAATCTTGCTTCAGTGAGAAATGTTTGACACCAAGACTCACTTTCTAGTACTTCTAGACTTCCAGGATTGCCGAGGAAGACCTTTCAAGGCAAATTCTCATGTAAGTTGGTGCAAAAGGGCAACAGAGCACATCTCAGTGCTTATCTGTGCAGTATCCACCATCATGGTGATCAGGAAGAGGAACATGCTGGAAAGAGCATCTTGCCCATTTTATCCCTCCTCTCAGCATCTCCAGCACTCCAGTTGCCTCCCACTACCACCTGCCCTTTTTCTGGTCTTCCCAACACCTTTCATCCTGAAGGAATCTGTGTGTTATAACCGTTCCTTCTTACCATCTTCACCCCCATCCCAAGCTGTTCTCAGGTGGGTGCCCACTGTGGGTCAGTCAGTCTGCCTGCACTGCCTGCAGCCCTCCAGCAGTTGGGTGGTGTGCCGGTGCCTGCGATGTAAATTCTGGACAGCTTGTTTCCTTAAAGATGTCTTGATCAAGATTCTTTGCTGGGTCTGTGTCTGGTGACCCTCACAGATGGGTCACACACCATCCATGTGCTTCCCGTATGCTGTAGCATCTTCTAAGGAAGCAACTAAAAATAGAATGTGGTGATTTGGATTACAGGGAAATGGTTAAAACATCCCCAGATTGGAAGGAGGGGAAGCTCAGAGGACACAGTTGTTTACCAATTAGCTTGACCTTTTCCAGTTCACATATTTACAGTGACTCACGAACTGGCATGTGCTGGGGTTTTTAATCTCCTTGAAGTCTTATGACCACTAACAAATTGCATCGTATCCAAAGCAATTATTCCTGTTTTGCCTTCTTTCCATACACAGCCCTCCCCACATGTGCGCAGGTCAGCACCTGCCCAGGCTCTTCCAGCCTCCTTCAGGGAGACATGGGTGACATTTTTAGGGTCACAACCCTCCACTCTCTCAGGACCTTGAAGTTCAATGTCTCCAGAAAGATGAAAAATGGAGTAGCTTTGAGAGGGGAGTCATCCTAATAGGAGCAGTGATTTATACTGGCAGAACGGATGGAGCTGATCCTAAGTGCCACGGAGCCTTTGGGGAGATCCAGCAATGGACATGTGGGTGACAACAGAATAGCTCTTAACTTCTATCTGGCAACACACATTGCTGCACATACAAAATACCTTAGTATGGTGGCAGTTGTCAAAGTTCCTTCTCAGAGATCTGTGTTTCCTTCCTGTCCAGGGGACCTTTTTGCCTAGCTTTATGGCAACGATGGATTGGAGTTTGCTTCCCTTCTCCAGTATCTCTCTGTTAAACTTGCTGTGTCTGTACCATAGCAGAGTGTGGGATGTTTTTTCTCATGCATATGTGTTACCATGCATATGTGTGCTGCAGCACGGCCTGTGAAAGACAGTTCACAAAGAGAGCAGCTGAGCAGTTTCTGGGAGCAACCTACAGGGGGGTTTTTTCTTCCCATCCTGGACAAGTAGATAGCACACATACTTCTTTTGAATCTCCTTCATCTCCTGTTGGGTGCCACAGTCCTCAAGCACAATTGATTAGCAAGCAGCAGGGTCAGACTACTTGTTTGGGCTGGACTGTCTTGCCTTGCTGAGTTGTCCCAGTGGATACTCCGTTGTGGTGCTGGTTTGGAAACTCGGCCTCCTGCACCTCCTGTCTTCTCATACCTTGTCCCTCATTCCTTCAGGCTACCCTGCAGTTCTGTGTGGTGAAGCCCCTCATGGCGATCAGCACAGTCATCCTTCAGGCCTTCGGCAAGTACCAGGATGGTGACTTTGAGTAAGTTTGTTTGTCTGGCAAGCATGCCTCGGCTGCCCCTTCTCTGCCCAGCTATGCTATGGTCCCGGTGTGTGCTGGGACATGGGAAAAGACAGGGGGACAACACGGGCTGAATATGCACATGAGGGCAGGGGTTGTTGGTTTCAGGTTTTTTCTACCTTGGTTTGGGGGAGGGAATGGGACAGGGAGGCAGAAAGGAAATGGAATCTCATTACTCCCCAGTGACAGCAACAAGGGGAAAAGATCATGCTGAAATTTCAGGCATTCATATATCTTCTCTCTTCAGTGTAACCAGTGGCTACCTCTACGTGACGATCATCTACAACATCTCTGTCAGCCTGGCGCTCTACGCCCTCTTCCTTTTCTACTTCGCCACACGTGAGCTGCTCAGTCCCTATAGCCCAGTCCTCAAGTTCTTCATGGTGAAGTCTGTCATCTTCCTGTCCTTCTGGCAAGGTGAGATGCTTTTCACTTCCCTTGGTGTGCACAAAGTGCTCTCTGCAGGGGCTCAGACACTGAAGTTGATAGAGCAGATGCTGATTAAGAGCCAGAATGTCTTTCTGTATTATTATTATTACTATTACTATTATTATTATTTCTATAGTCTTTGCTTTTCCCTGGGAGACCTGTTTTGCTCATTTTCATCTTTGTTTCTGTGCTTCTGAATCCTCACTATCCCTGTGCATGTGCATGCACATATCTGCCTGGTAAAATTTTTTTTACCGTAAAAAGCTGTTTGGATGAAGAGTCCTTTGCATTCCTGAAATAATGATAAAGCACAAGCTGCCAATATTTTATCTGCATTTATTGATTAAAGTGGCACATCTAAAAATTTTTAGTACTTTTTTTTAATGCTCTATAAATGAAATTTTAATGGTATATCTGTGATTCATGTGAAGCAACAAGCTGGTTGAATGCAGCGTGTGCTGCCACAGAATCGCCACCAAGTGCAAGGACATTCAGAATATGTACACATGATGCAGAGGCACATTCAGAAAGATGACATTCCACCTAAGCTTAGTGCTTCTTGCTAATTTTCTCTAAGCATTTCCTTGTTCAATGCCCTACTTAAGCTTACTGAGTTGTACTTCAAAGACTGAGTAGGAACTTAGGTGGAATTTAGGCTGTTAGAGTATGGCACATCCTCCCCATCTACAAACTAATAAGCTGTCTAGTTTATCATCTTGAGCCATCTGGTTACACGCTTTCTGCCTTCCCTGGAATTCTAAAAAGCCACCTGGCTATGGACAGGGAGAAACACCTTCCTTGCAGTGGTGTGTCAAAACCACTTTGTGCTTAAAGTGAAAAGCTCCATTACATCAATTTTTGCTCTAGCTCGTGGAGGTGTTGAGATCACGCACAGAAATATCTGACTGCTTCTTACCTTTTTAGACTTGATTAGGTCCTGCAGCAGCTAGTTCCACTGATTATCTGTCAGTTGAGGATAGAAGAGGGTCAATGTTTGAACATTCTTTGCTTAAACATACTTGTCTCATTTACTCCTCCTTTCTCTGTTGTACAGATGAGTGTAGATGAGAGTATCTAGTCTGCTGTTTGTCGCATCTGTGTTTAAATGGGTTTGCAACAGCACAGCTGTTTCCATTCCTTGCAGTTAGTATGCAATCATGTTTTCTGCACATTTACATGGGCTTGTTGCTTTGTTTAGGGATGCTGTTGGCCATCTTGGAGAAGTGTGGTGCCATCCCTAAAATCCACTCTGCCAACGTGTCTGTGGGTGAAGGCACAGTAGCTGCTGGGTATCAGGACTTCATCATTTGCGTGGAGATGTTCTTTGCAGCCATTGCCCTACGCCATGCCTTCACATACAAGGTGTACGTGGATAAGAGACTTGATGCCCAAGGTAGGAAATATGCCAGCGCGTGTGGCGTGTCTATTTGGTAGTGAGACTGGGTGGAGACTGGTCCCTCTGGCAGCCAACACACTGATATGACTCCCAACCTGAGTGCTTGGAAAAACATCTCATCCCCTCCTCCGTGGTGTCTGAACAGATTCATTGTGCAACGGCTCTGCAGGGCAGAAACCTTGCCTGAATTGCATTGTTCCCTTTTCAGTTCCCCAGTATGCCACCCACGAGAGCTTGTTGCAGACCTGAGGGCTGCAAGAAGTTGCATCCTTTTGGTAGAGTGGGTTTGTCCTTCTTCCTGTCTCCCCAAAGGGGAACTCCATCGCTCCAGATTGTGCAACAGACTGAAGGCAGGAGGGACAGGGCCTGAAACAGGCTCTGTTTTGAATCTGTCTTAGGAAGATGAGGCTGTGCTTTGGCAATATGTTTGGCTTGGAGGAGGAGGATCTTCCTGTAACGACTTTGTGAGGGCTGGTCTGCTAGAAATCTTATTCTGGGGAAGAGGGAGATGGGCGTTATCGCTGGGAAAAGGGGGTTCTTGTGCCCAGTCTATGCAAGTACATTCAGTGTTCTCCAGATAAAGGAGTTCCTTCCTGCTGGGGGGAGTCTGTGCTGAGGTATGGAAAGACAGCAGCTCTTGGGCAGTGTTCATATGGATGATCCCTCCATCCCAGCCAGCCCCAGAGGTTTTGGAAGGACAGTGGCTGCACCTGGGGGAGATGAGATCTGTGTGTGATGAAAGGGTAAACTGCTGGCCAGTACAGTGGGGGATGTGTCGGTGGTGGGTCTTGCTCAGTTCTTGTTATTTCCCCTCTCTCTCCCTTTCCCCCCCTCCCTCTCTCTCCCTCCCTCTCTCTCTCTCTCTCTCCCCTCTCCCTTTTATCTCTCCCTTGCTTTGGCCACTGGTCCCTGGTGCAGCTGTTCCATCATATGGGCCATACGGTAGGTACAGCATGCTCTGTGTGTTTGTTTCGTTGTTTTTTAACTGGGATGCTGTTCTGTCCTGATTCCCAGCCTGCCTACTGCCTGCTCTGTCCCTTGTTCCCCCTTTTCTAGTAGCTCTGTAACTCAGCTGCCTCCCACTGCTGCTTTAGAGTTGTCTGGATCATAAGTTGTAAAACAGCCCCATGGGCAGTGGCATAACACCTAGCTTTAGAGCATTTGTGTCAGGACTGTATGAATCTCTCTCCAAAGAGTTGCACAGGCTCTCAAAGGAGCTGGTTTGCTCTCTCACCCCAGCCTCCCTTCACTTTCATAATTGCCACAGATGATCAGCATGCCCTGGTTGTCTGGGGAGCTTGTCGCCAGGACTGAGCAGAGCCAGAAGCCTGTGCTGGAAACAGGACCTAGAAGCCATGAGAAATGGCAGCTCCTAGGAGGACACACAGCCTTCCTCTGTGCTCAGCACTTGGGTGGGACAATCTCCAGCTGTTGCTTCCTTCACTTTCTACTCATGCAGTGGTTCTGCTGCCTCTAGTGCTGTCTGTTCCCCTCCTTTCCCTCCTTTGCACTGCTTTCCACTGTTAGGATTTCTTTCCTGTGGGCACTTTGATACTGCCTATCAATTTAACTTCCAGAGAGTGGGAATGGAAAATGCCATTTGTCCTATATTTTTAGACTTTCCTTAGTTTTTGCCTTCCGAAAACCCTCCTGAAACCCTCTACAGGAGCAGCTCCTTACCTGACTGTCCTTGTTTCACACCCAGCACAAGTAGTATATAGTGGAGGTTGTCACTATGTCCCATTCTCATGGCATGTCCCCCATTTGGTGCTGACGTGGATTTGCTTGGTTAGCAGTGGCAGGACTTTAGGAGCACAATTAGTAAACCTTGACACCATTTGTGTGGCGTTTCCTCAGCAGCTGCTTAAGAAGTCTGTAAAGTAACTTCTGCAGGACCTAGGAGTGCATATTCCCTGTTCTCTTTACCTTCATGTTAAGGGGTGTGGGGGAAGGCAGCAATATTCTTCACTTGTCCCTCCCCATCTTACCCTGACAGGTCGCTGTGCTCCCATGAAGAGCATCTCCAGCAGCCTCAAGGAGACCATGAACCCCCATGACATAGTCCAAGATGCAATCCACAACTTCTCCCCAGCCTACCAGCAGTACACCCAGCAGTCAACGCTGGAGCATGGTCCACCCTGGCGCAACGGCAGTCATGTCATCTCACGCTCCCACAGCTGCTCGGGTGCCCGTGACCAGGAGAAGACCCTCTTGCTGAGCTCCGACGATGAATTCTAGGAGGGGAACCTGCCAGCACAGGCTGTCATTTTCCTTCTTTTTTTTTTTTTTTTTTTTTTAATTTATTGAAGCAGAAACAGGCAAGTCATATCACTTCCTAGAGAGTGCAGATTGCAGAACTGGGCACTTCCCATTAGCTTTTGTGAGTACGGACACGATGAGCCGTGTGGAGGTGGGGGAAATGACCAGGACTCTATTCTCAATTCCATTCCTTACAGCAGCAATCAACTGGAATTAACTGAAGCAAAACTTCAGGGTTTGGGGCTCTGGCCTCCTATACCTGCCCAGCTTGGTGTGGAGCGTGACTGGCCAAAGCCTGGAGTTGCGACCAGAAATGTTTTTGGTCGTCTTCCAACTGGACAACCCAACTGCTTTGTATTCTTCCTGAATGGTTGATGTAGGCACAGTTTTCTCCCCCAGCTCCCTGGTACTAACATCTCTGTGATGGAAATGGGATTAGGATGCAGTGATAAGCATTCCTGAGATTGGTATCTCCATAGGCATTGCCTTGAATGCTTCGTAAGGAACATCTGCCCCTACCTTCCTAAGCACCTGATCATGCTGTCCTGTACTTGAGTGAGAGACGAGGAAAAGGACAGGACTTTCTTCCTCTGCTCCCTGCATCCCCCTGCTCCCCATAAAAGCTGATGCCTCTTCAAGCTCAGCAGGGATGGAATTACTGTCTCACAAGTGTGGTGTTTTCTCATCACCAGGAGTCCAAGCTTCCCATCTCCCCTGCATTCCTGTGGTAAGAAGCCTCCCTGGAGCATCTGTCTCCTGCTAACAAGACTGAGGACTGGCCATGATAGGTGGTGGAAGTTTGTAGAGCTCTCTCCCTGTCATCCCTGTTTGGGAAAGGAAGATATATAAACACTAAAACATTTTTTCTCCTGGCTTCCTGTGCCCCACTGACATAGCTGCCCCTCTTAAAGGTATGGATTGCACCAGGTAGCTGCCAGAGCAGGTCCTGGTCTCTCGCAGGTAGCTCTCCCCATGCTTGTCATCACTGACTTCCCCTGTGAGCTGCACAAGTTTTGCCCTTAGGCTGGAGTATTCAGGAAGGGATGTTGCACACTCCTCCTTTGCTTTTTATCTCCATAGCTGTTCCAGGCCAAACTGGAGCAGACTTGAAACCTGACATGACCTGGCTGGTTCAAATTGTCCCTCTTAGTTTCCCAGGCAGCAGTTGCTGCTGCTGCTGCACACTTCACAGGCCCTGCAGCGACTGCGATGCTATCAAGGGTGGAGCCAGCATGCATGGGAGTGGGAAAAGACGCTTCCCCTTGTGTTTGTTGGGTTTTGGATTGTCCTCTAGGTATTTAGTGGAGCCAAAATAAAAATGATCGCTCTGTAGATCTAACCAGGGACCAGGAAATGCCTCTTGCTTGCTAAAAATTGTCTAGGGAGGGAGAGGGGAGCACACTCAAGTGCCATAGATCAAATGCCCCTACCCCCAGACAGAATGCAAAAATTGAGAGGTTGGAGCAAACTGTTGTTCTTGGCTGTAGTTTCTCTGTTCCTCTCTCTGGCTTGATGCCTACCCTGCCATCAGCAGACCTGCCCGTTTCCAGATTGTCCCTCATTGCTCTGTTACGAGAGCTGGGGTCTGGTTTACTGCCTGGAGTTTACCTTTCCTCTTGTATCTTAATCTATGTCCTTACTCATTCACTTTCTCAGAAGTGACTGTGAGTGAAGAGGACCTCATTTCCTCAGCACCCCTGCCAGAAGCTGGTGGTCAGGAGCAAGGGGGGAAAGGGCTTGAAGAGAGGCTGGTTTGCTCCCTGATAGGAGGATAAGATGGAGGAAGGTGTAAGGGCAGTGTCTCCTTCGGTACTTGCCACTCTGAGGGAACTGGAGGCATGGTCAGTGGATCCAGCAGCTTCTCTACTGCTGGATTTCCCCATGTGCACACATCCTGCGATGCAGTTAGTTACTGCTTTTCCTCAATCTGTTGCTGCTTGCAATGGACATGCAAATGCTATCTGCCAGGCTTTCTGTGGGCTTGGTACAAAACTCCTTTTCCTCATGCTATAAGCTGCTTGGAAAGCAGGGCTGAAGATTGAATGGGCTTTCCTTCCGTGGCTTTGATTAATAGTCCTTTAGCATGAGGTATTCATGTTTAAACTTCCCCTCTCTCTTAAGAAAGTGAGGCATGGGACATGATCCCTTCCTCCCCTTTCTCTGCGTTTGCAGACCTTGATGATGTCCCAGTGTCACTTAATTGGTGACTGTCCTCAGTCTTTGTTGCATTGGGTGGCTGAGATCTGAAGACTCTGGGCCTGCCCTCTTGAGCTCGAAGATGATCCAGGCTTGGTGAAGCATTTTTTAAATATTATTTTGAAATGTATGCTGCATATATATGCTGTGCAGAGGATCTGGATATTCTTGAAGCTTCCTCTATGTAGTGGTTTAAAATATAACCCTTTTTGCACTAGCTGCCTTTGGAAAAGCCTGATGAAGAACTAGTGTCCTAAAAACAGCCAGCTGCCATATGTTATAATTTTATCTATCTTTTTTAACACCACACAAAATAATCTCTGAGCTTCCCGCTCTCCCTCACAACAGGCAAGTGCCAGAGCAAGGACTGGCTCTGAAGCTGCTCTGGCTTGGAGGAACAAATATCTTTTAAGACCCAGAGCTTGAGACCAAGGAGGCTGAGGCATCTGTGGTCTTGCAGGTCTGTGTGCAGTAGCCCAGGGCCCCAACAAGCATGTTGGTTCCAGGAGCAGGCCCTTGGAGCTGCTCTCCCTCACCTGCTTCCCCCTCTCCTTCCTTCCTTCCTTCCTTCCTTCCTTCTTGTCTACCATGTAACATACCCATGGGATTTGTTTATTATTTTTCCATCTAGAGTAGTTCTTTGTATATAAACAACTGAAAAAAAAAATGTATGATAAATAAGACAGAGTCACCTAGTTTTGTACCTATTGTGTTTAACTGATGTGAGCTCAGCGACAAGCCGCTCTCTCTATTTTGGTCTTTGTGACATTATACTCTGCAGAAATGAGCAAATATGATGACAAATAAAAATATAGAGATAATATAGATTGTATTTAAGCTGTCTGGGTGACTTCTCTGAGCTGATTTTGAGTTTCTGCTTGTTGCAGTGTCTTGTCCTCTTCTCAAGAGGAAAGCTTCATGGTGTCTGTGTATGCAGGAGCTGATGGAGAAGCAGCGCTACAGTAGCCTGGGACCAAGACATCACTGATGGCCCAGGGCAGGAGCAAAACCCATTTGCCATAAACCTGGAGTAGAGATGAGTCCTCATCTTGTGTGCTCAGTGCAAAACACCTGTGGGAGAAAGGGAGCTGCTTTCTCTGCCACAGGCCTCAGCAAAGAGCAGCTCTGGGCTTTTCTTGCATGAGCAGTGGTGGGGCTGGGGCACTTTGCAGTGGCAAGAGGGAACATGAATGTAAAACCCAGAACTACCATGTGAATGCTGCAAGCTGCCAGGAGACTGGGCCTGGGCCTGCCTGGGCATCTGGGGAACATGCTCATCACTTCCATATTGGCTCTGAGGGAGGGTGGCTTTTCCCTATGGGGAGGAAGGCAGGCTTCACCTCCAGGTAAGGTGCCTGCCACACTTCCTTCCCCTTCTCTGAGCTCCCTGCTTTCCTCTTCACTGTTCCCAAGTCAGGCACTGAGGTCACTCAGCAGGAAAGTTTTTGGGTATAGCTGCCCTGACTGCATCTGCCTGTCTTGCTGCACCAGATCTGAGGGCAGCCTGGAGGGAATTTTTCTAGCAAAAGCATTATCTTTCCTAGGAAAAGCTTATTCAGGACAGCTGAACTGCTCTTGAAAGCAAGTGTTTTGGGGAGGTGATGTTCAGCATTAAGCTTGCTTATTGAGCCCTTTTCTTCCAGAGACTATAAAATCTCTGTTTGTTCTAAAAAGTCATGAGCTGTCCCCCAGCCCATCTTTTTTTGGGCACGTTCTTGAACATGTCCTGCAGCAAAGCTAGAGGGAGCTAGAACCTGGTCTCACCCAGATGCAGCTCTGTCCTGAAGTTCAGGAATGACCACACTCTCCCTGTGGAAAAAAAAAAAAAAAGCCCACACAAAAAAACCCCAAATTTGCTTTATTTGTAAAGTCTACAAAATACAGAGGAGTCAGGTAGGACACATACTGTAAGTCAGAAAATAAATAAGTTTTTTTTTTTTGCTCTATATAAGATAAAATGTGATTTGCATATATAAAATATAAAGTACAGCTCTGTACCAACATCCTGGCTGTGCCGAGAGGCGGAATGGCAAAGAGGACGTGAAAATAACTTACGTTCGTGCAATAAATAAACCCAAGAGGAGCTGGGGTGGGGGGATGCTAACCACTGTACCCTGTCCATGAGCAGCAAGCACCTCTCTCCGGGGAGGGCTGCTGCAGCTGAGGGCAGCTGGTATGGCAATAGCCAGGCAGGGGCAGAAAGGGGGGACTGGGGGGAAAATCATCTACAGCAGCAGATGCCAAGAAGGGTCTGCCTCCTGTTACCTCCCCTATGCCACCTGTATTTAGCAAACCCAACTCTT
>NW_010525788.1:1294-1494 GCF_000687285.1 Phaethon lepturus | reverse complement strand
TCCCAGCCTGCTGAAGAGCCGGTTGTCCCGCACTGGTATCCAAGCTGGAGGAAAAACAAAGGGAGGAGCCTACCTGCCTGCCAGGCACTCCCAGGAGCAGGGATCCTCTCCGCCCCTGCCTCCCTCCTCCTGCACCTCCACCCCTCTCTCTGCCTCCACAGCTCTGGCTTTTGGGTGGGGGGAGGCCAGGAGCACATTTC
>NW_010525788.1:0-1270 GCF_000687285.1 Phaethon lepturus | reverse complement strand
AGAGAGCGCTTGGTGGGGCTGTACAAGCCGGCCTGGGCTGAGCAAAACAGTGTTTATCTCTGTTCCAGCTGCCTCCTCTTCCTTCCTGCCGGTGCTGCTGTGTTTCAGAGACACCCGGCCGGCCAGGCTGAGCGTCCCGTAGGCAGGAAGAGGCATGAAGGATGTGCGTGATGGAGAGAGAGAAAAGCACCACCGCTTCTCCCCTTTGCTGTTGACAGCCTGGGCTGACCCGCTCACATCCCCCAGCTCTCCCCTGCCTGAGGGTCCCTCCTCCATCACTGTCACCTCTTGGTTCCCCCAGCGCCGCAGGCTGCTACAGCACTTTCCCATCCCGCTCACCCTTATTAGGCACTAACCTGCACCCACTTTCTCTCACCCTCTGACCTGCACCTTCGCTTGCCACCTCCATCCCCAGAGGCTCCAGCCGTGCTGCCACCTCTCTCCCTGCTCCAGCCATGGTCCAAGTTGCAGGGCCAATGCCCACCCCCCTCTCATCATATCCCTTCTGCCCCTCACTGCAAAACATCTCTCCTCACTTCCCTGCCTGGAACATGCTCCTGGGAGTGCCTGGCACACACTCAGCTCCTCCAATCCCCCCCCCCTCAAAGAGGCCCCTCCTGTTTTCCTACCAGCTTGGAGCCATAAGATGCTTCTTCACTGCTGCCTGCTCCTGCCTGCACACCCCCTGCCCCTCCCAGGGCAAGGGGTGCCCAGCCAGGGGGGCTGCAGCAGGGGACAGGGCTGGGTTGGAGGGCAGAGGTCTACTGGTGGTGTCCTGTCCTCCACCCCAGCGCCCATGCTGCAGCAGCTCTTCCTATGTGGAGGAGCTGGAGGTCAAGGGATGGGAGAAGGAGGAATTCAGGCACAGGTCCTGGTGGGAAGGAGGTCAGGGAGGGTATGGGAGGGGATTTGTGGGGGAAGGTGCCCCGGGGGGGCCGTGCCCAGCCGGGGGATGGAGGCCGACACTAGGAATAGGCAGCCTGGTTGGCGCTGGACTTGACGATGGTGATGACGCTGGCAGTGGCCACCTTGGCAGGGGGCCCATGGGCTGCCACAGTGCGGGCGAAGCCCTGCAGGGCCTCGTACTTGCCACGGAGGGTGTCGAGCTCCAGGCGCATGGCGGCGTTCTCACGGGCCAGCTTGTCCACCTCCCACTCCAGCTCCATCTTCTGCTTCTGCAGCTCTTCCTTCTGGCAGACACGCTTCACCCGGCAGCTGGCGGCATAACCCCGGTTCTTCAGCGTCCGCCGGCGCTGCTTCAGCCTCGCCA
>NW_010525787.1:15137-15540 GCF_000687285.1 Phaethon lepturus | reverse complement strand
CGGAGCGACGGTGCCGGCTGTCCCCCGGGTCGGCCCCGCTGCCCCCCTGCGCTGAGCCCAGATAAGATGAGGGATTTCGGACCGTCTTGCAGCTTGCCCCGACACTTTCCAAGGAATGTTCCTGAAACAAATACCCAAATTCCTGCATCCTGATTCCTGCGGCTCCCGCAGCTGACTGCCAGCGGCCAAACCACTCTCAAATATTCTGCATCCTTCGGTGTTGCATGTCCGGGGCAGGCATCCCATGTCACTGTCGGCTGTGGAAGCACACCTGATGCTTCTTCCCTCTGCGCACCTGGGAGCGCAAAGGCAACTCGCTAGCTGCTGCCTTTCGCGCTCTCAAACTGCCTGATCTTTCGGCAATTAATGGGTTTTTGTTGTTTGTTTGTCTGAAGAGTAGGGA
>NW_010525787.1:0-15105 GCF_000687285.1 Phaethon lepturus | reverse complement strand
GGGAAAGAGGTATGATGGCCAGAACCCTGCTTGTGTAATAGTATCGGAGTCGAGATGCAATATTGTGTGTATGACTCCATATATCACAAGGTATTTAAAAATGCTTTTAAAAAGAAAATTCTTTATTAAAGCCATTTAGCGACCACTAATTGTACGATGGTATATTAATAACAGCGTCGAAGAAGGTCTTCAATGAACGCTGCTGCAGGCGGTACATGAGTGATGCAGAAAGGGTGTAAGAAATCCCCAGGGCTGCAGATCTCTCTAGTTAGCAATGCTGGTTTACATGGGGAGAATCAGTGGGAATCTGCAACTTCAGAGGCTGGGCAGTCCCCCACATCACTAGAATATCTGGAGATATTTTCAGCTAGTGCATTCTTTGAATAATGGTTAATGAAACAAAATTAAACTCTCTTAACAGGAGTTTTAACATAGCAAAGCAGAACGTTGCATAATTCAGTGATAAAATAGCTCTGAGCAATCTTGAAGCATCTCTTTCCAGACTTGTGTAGCATGCCCCCAACCCTCGAGTTGCACTTTTACACTAGTTTTAAGTTGAGAAAAATGAGGCTGCCAGCAGAAGGGGTGCTCCTGCCTTGTTGCGCTTCCCGCCTGCAGCCCGGGGGAGCCGTGGCCCCACGCTGTGGCATTAGCCAGGCACAGGCAGGGAGCTCAGAGCGGCCAGTAACCTGCCAGAGCTGAGGGGGGAGGAAGATGGGATTCCCCTTTCGGAGACAGCTTCTGGGCAACGCTATAACCCTGCCAAGAGTTCGTTCTGCAGAAATTCAAATGTCCCAGAATCAGCACGGCAACAATCCTGCTCCTTCTCCCCCAGCCCTGCGAATTCCTGCCGCCTCCTTTGCCCTCCCGCAGGTTGAGGTGGATGGCGAGCCGTTGCACGGAGCTCATCCAGCAAAAATGAATCATTTTGCAGTAGGGTTGATTTTCAGCCAAATCAGCCCTGGGTAGCGGCTTTTTCCTTTCCGCATGTACCTCCTTTGTTTTCTGGTGGCAGAAGTGGGGGGGACGACAGGACGATGCAGACAGGGCATTGCTATAGCAACTCCAATTTAGAGCACTTGAAGCTGCTGTGTAACTGCACCCTCTGGGGATGGGTGCATATACCCAACCACCCCTTCTCCCTCCCGCCGCGTTTGTAGGAGTTTGAGTTTTCTGAGCTGTCTTTCTCTTTCTACATGATAAGCCCCTTAGAAAGTTACAGGTGGGAGGAGGAGCTGAGAAGAGGTAGAGAAAGCAGCACTGATAAGGCACTTGCAGAAGTCTAATTTTTGCAGAAGAGCAGGTGAAACACTATATGGTTTATCTAGAGGAGCTGTGCTGAAGCTTTACGCTGGGATTAGGACTGCGTGTTCGAGTCGGGGACCTTGTTGCAGAGGGAGTCTGGGCAAACGCGGTAGCAGGGTGCTATGGGATTTGTTGCCGACTTGTTTGCAGCCACAGGTTGGTGATGGGGCAAGACGTTTGAATAGGTCACAGCTTAAAGCTTGCCCATCTCAAAAAGGCTGCCCTGCTGACAGGAGGACGAGGGGCTTCTGCCAACGCCGTGCCGTGGCAGCGAAGTGTTGCTTAGCTGGGACAAGCTGCTCTGCCGAGCGCTGACTTGTGTCTGGTGCGACTTCCACCGGGATGCCTGGTGAGGCTCCTGCCTTGTTCCTCCTGTCTCGGCAGCCGAAAGGTTTTGCGGCAACTCAGGACCATTTCAGGGTTTATCTTAATGAGTGAGGCTATAAACTAGCACTGACACGTTTCCCTTAAAATGCTCAGCTGTAGCCTGTTGTGGCTGAATTGCTTAAGAAACAGCATCTGAGCCACCCATTCTCCAGCAGTGGGGGTAGGCAGCTGGTGGTAGCAACGGTGCCAGCCGTCCCCAGCACGCTGTTTCTGCTCATGAGTCAGATCTCTGCGACTTCTAGTCACTTTGTGCTTTGATATAAAATACAGAGCCATTAATTTGTCAGATTATTCATCTTGCTCTTGGAGGCAGATTAGTACTATTATTTTTTTTTTCAAAGGTTATTCACCCTGGTACCTCCACGTCAGAGCAGCTTGTCCAAAACAAATCTGTTTTCTCAATCTCGCGCTGTAGTCCAGTAGCTCCTAATGCGCCCAGAGTATTCTTCCTGAAGTGCAGGAATGAGCTCACTGGTTAAGCAAACCAGGCAGATCTAGTTAGCTACGGAGCAGGGAAATCTGCTTCTCTGACGGCTGGTTATAAGAAAACAGAGGCAGGAGTCCAGCTTTCATGTTTTGGGCTTTGTCTGGATAAACTGCACAGCCTTCAAAATTGAAATGTGTCAGCAGCTTGCCTTGCTTGTCTTAAATAACTTAATTGTTCTCCCAAAGACAACTTTGGGAGATAAGTCATGCTTCTCCAGTTGTGAAACACCGAACAAAAAATACATCTATTGACCAGAATTTGGTCCCATGTACAAGTTTAATGATTCAACGAAGTACATCACTCAACTGGAGCAGAGCTGGACCACTGTGGAAAAGGTCTATTTGATAATCAGATTAATTTTAATTGAATGCTCCTTCTCCCTAGGGGTAAGAGAGCTTTTCTTCTGCTGGATACAGGTCAGGATGACAAGAATTCAGCTAATTCTTTGAGACTTGAAAAGAGTGGTAGTGCAATGCTGGGGGTTTATTTTTGCTTTACTCTCCTAGCACAGCAAGAGAGTGCAAGGAATCCATTTGCGATCAGCTCATCCGCTAGCAGAAAGAAAGGAGTCTTCACTGGGTCATAGAATTAGTCATAAATTTGGGTTGTTTGTCAAGAAAAGCACTTAGAAATATTTTTGATGCTTTAATTCGTGTTTCCTATCCTTATTTTTAAGAGAAAGGTAATAACTGTATAACCAAAAAGCTAGGTTTGCTTTTTCGTGCAGATTTCAGTGCGCTGAAGTTGGTTTTGCGTTTTCCTTCACACAGGGACGGAAATGTGTAAGTTGCATTAGTCTTGCCTACATAAATTAGGCTGTTTGTCCTAGCAAGGATGGACTCAGGCGAAACACTGACAATTTCAGTCACTGACTCCTTCCCCTATTCTCTCTTCCCTTCCCCAAATACCCCCTTCTTCTCATGGGTTTGGGAGGGAACCACAGCAGGAGCAGTGAATCTGGACCATCAAGGCCCTCCAGATGGCTTTAAAATTTGAGGCCAATTCTGCTTCTGCGGATCCTTCCGGCAAAGCCCCGCGCGTGCAGGAGCGGCTCTGCCAAGGCTCCAGCAGATGCGTCGTGCCCAGCTTTCCCTCCCCGAGGGCCCCCGAGCCGTTGACCCAGTTCTCCGGGGTATTAAATAGATGGGGATGGAGGAGGGAGAGGGCAGCCCCACAGGGGAGGGTGGAGGAGGACAGCCCCCTTGGTGAGCCCGTGGCGTGGCCCTGTGCCGCATCAGAGGCGGATCAGCCCCCCCGGGCTCCCGCCATCAGTTCCCAGCACAGCCCGGCGAGTGGTACTGGCACCCATCTGGAAGCGGATGGGGCACGGGGATGAGCAGGCTCAGAGGGGAAAGGTGCTAAAAACACTCCTAAATCCTGGAAATCCTATGGCTCGTTAAAACGGCACTTATGCCCGCTTCACTTTATAACTCATCGCTGTCAACACAGCTAAGATCGTCAGCCCAGTGCCTCCACATAAATACTCGCTGTCTCCCTGGAAGGTCAAGGGGCCTTGGCCGCAGCTCCTCTCCTGCCTTCCTGTTTTGACTGAGGGAGGAGAGGGCTTGGAGGGAAGCTTGTAGCAACCGCACTGTACACAGGCGCTGCTTCTGAAACATAAGATTGGGCAAAGTGCTCAAGAATAGCACTGGGTGAGGGTTTTTGGCAAGTTGCGACTTTGCTAAAAATGAGGTTCTGAGGTAGCCAAATCCATTCATAAATTGGAAGCAGTTTTGTGGAATATTTTCAGGCAAAACAAATGGCAAAGCATTTCACTTTAGGCACTGGCAGCACAAGCTGAGGAATCCAAGGATTATTAAAGCAGTTGGAGGTAGCAGTTGCCTTTCCCTGAATAGCTGCTGGTGAGGGAATCCACACAGGCGGTGGGAAACCAGATTCGGTTCTCCTCTCTGCCTCTGGGAATTAAATTCATATCACACAGCCCAGGGAAATAACGTGATCGTGGGGGTATGTGATAGCTAGAGAGAGGCAAGAAGAAACACGTACAAGGCTGGAGCGAGAGAGGAACACTCCCCACGGGAAAGCACGCTGCCCACCAGCCCCACAGCTCTGGATGCTGAAGAGCTCGGTATGGCATCCAGCCAGGAAGAGGAGAGACCCATTTCCCCAAATCCTTAATTACCACAAAGTAACCCTTGTGAGCGCCCAGACAGTCTGGGTTTTGTTTAAGAAGAAATTGCTGGTTTGAATGGGGGAAAGGAAAAGTTCATCCAGGGCTCCCATATCCAATCTGAGTGACCAAGTAAAAAAATCTGTTTTGGATAAGTAGAAACGCTGTTTTGGCACCCTGAATTACTTTTCACACCAAAGCTAGAAGCTGAACAGAGTAACTTTTCGTTGTACAAGCCTAACAGCCCCTAACCCTCATAGGACCTTTTATGCCAAAAAGTTCCTTGCACAAGGATGCGCACGCACGAACTACTTCAGTTGCTGTTGCCGGGGCAGGCTGCCCCTCCGCTGCAGGCTGCCCTGAAGACAAAAGAAGGTAACAAGTGACTTGTCCCCATGATGCAATCTGGATCTCTGAGCTGCAGTAAGGGGAAGTGGGGGAGGATTACACACAATTTAATTCCCTTTGTTTTCCTCCTGGCCATCACCAGCTTGTGAAACATGATCAGCTGGAGACAGCAATGATTTCAGGTGATTTGTTGAGAAAGTCACCTGGCCTGACCCAAAGCTACAAAATGGGTCACGTATCGAAAGTCCCAGGCACCTGAGATCTCTGGAGACAGGGTTGAAGCTTAAAAGCTTCCCCTTCTTGATCTTTTTTCCTCCAAATTTCTCCTTCTCTGACTCGGACAACTGTCTTCCTCCTGAGGTAAACCTCCCACTCAGTTTCTAGATGTTTTCTTGAAAGAGATAAGAGAGGCAGTGGCAAGAGCAGGAATTGCCCTAACATGCAAGTGCCCTTACAGCTTTAGCTTACTTCCCACGACACGCTATTAAAATAAATATATAAAGAAAATACCACAGCCCTTTTAATGTGAACAATTCATGTGTTTGAACGCAGCAAGTGCCGAGGCTGAAGTTAGCTCTGTAATGAAGTGGTCTTCATGAACCTGCATGAAATCACCACAGATATAGGCCAGGGAGATATTTTCCCTTTTTCTTCCCTAAAAAAGCTACTGGAAACCTGATTTGAACAGAGCTGGGGGAAGTCAGCTGGGATATTTAGCTACGGATATTTATGCCCTGAACTTAAGAAGTGAAAGAAGTTCCCAAAATGAAATTGTTCTTTTAAAGTTGTTGGGCCGTATCCCCTGACCAGCATTTCCAAAGGACATTGTGCCCCTTTCGGTAACCACCGCTGCCTTTCTCAAGCCATTTGCTTCTTAAGCAGCAGTATTACCTCATGCGGTACTAATTCTTCTTGTCTTCAGGGAGCTCTCCGGAGCGGCGGAGCCACGGCTGGCCGACACATAGCAACACGCGGTCTTTCAGGGTTGGGATTTCTGAGATGTTTCACAGGGTGGCCTTATGTTCCCTTCGTCTCTGAGGATATCCTAAAACCGCACTCCCGAACTGAGATCTGTATGCTTGAGGCAAGGGCAGAAGGGAAGGAGATATGGTACTGCAGCCCAGGGGGAGAACTGTGCCAGATCTGCTGTGTCCTGGAGGGCTCCTTGCCTGCCTGTTAGTAAACTCTTAGCCTAGCCTTCTTGCTGACCAGTATTTACCCTGAAACCCCCTGACTGACAAAGTCGTGACTCTGTTAGTTTCACACTTGGAGGACTAAACCATACTCAGACAATTCTGCTTGCGCAGACCGCAGGTGGCACGCCTTTCCTTCGGTGGCTGGTATCGTGATGTTGAATGATGCCCTCTTAATGTCTCAGATTTTACTCTTATTCCTTGACTAAGTCACAGTTACAGGCAAGACGCATTTGCCAAGAGCAGATAAAGGCAGGATTTCTTGGTATTTGGTCCCCAGACGCCTTGAAGGAGGGACAGTATCAGGCAGGCAGCAGAACACGGCTCTCGGGCAGGAGGGCCACTGCCTGCTGGAAACACGATCAGAAGCACCGTGAGTAAGAAGATACAGGAGAAGGAGTCGGTGTGAGGATTCAAGAAATTGCAGCAACTCTGGGAGGTCGCACTTTGAATACTGTGTTCAGTTTTGGTCCCCTTCACTACAAGAAAGACATTAAGGTGCTGGAGCGTGTCCAAAGAAGGGCAACGAAGATGGTGAAGGTTCTAGAGCACAAGTCTTATAAGGAATGGTTGAGGGAACTGGGGTTGTTTAGCCTGGAGAAGAGGAGGCTGAGGGGAGACCTTGTAACTCTCTACAACTACCTGAAAGGGGGCTGTGGTGAGGTGGGTGTTGGTCTCTTCTCCCAAGTAACCAGTGATAGGACGAGAGGAAATGGCCTCAAGTTGCGCCAGGGGAGGTTTAAATTGGATATTAGGAAAAATTTCTTCACCAAAAGGGTTGTCAAACATTGGAACAGGCTGCTCAGGGAAGTGGTGGAGTCACCATCCTTGGAGGTATTTAAAAGATATGTAGATGGGCTCAGAGACACGGCTCAGTGGTGGACTTGGCAGTGCTAGGTTAATGGTTGGACTCAATGATCTTAAAGGTCTTTTCCAACCTAAATGATTCTATGATTATCTTAATCCATCCCTGCTGTTGCTACAGAGATGGCAAATACGCCGGAGGATGAGGGATGAACAGATGAATGCTTAAGATACTGCTTTCACAAGTAGGACTTCTTAGAGCAAATAGGTGAAGGTACAGAGTAGAGGAATGCGCTAAATCAAAAGTGTTTCTGACTAATTCTGCTTTCATCAATGACTTTTGCTAAAAACTTTATGTTGCATGACACATTTTAAAGTTCTCTTTCATATATGCTTTAATGGCATATTTACCACCTATGAAAAGCAGAGTTCATTTATCTTACATTCGCCTTTTCTGCTCTGCCATATAACTTTTCTGTTCTGCCACTGGGACAGTCCTTCTACATTTCTGTGCCTTCTACACTTTGTCTTCTTGGTGCTCAGCCATGACCTCTCCTCCCCTGCCTGCAACCACCTCAATTCCTGCTAGCTCCCTGTAATCGCATGTTATACAATGGAAGATTGTTGGCTTGCGTAAAATGCAAGATTGCATCTTTATCTCATTAAGAAAGGAAAATTAAGTCATCTAATTAGAAAAAACAGGTAATCAGAAAAGGTAACTGATTTTTTCTGAAACGTGGCAGGCTCAAAAGCTCCTAGCTTTTGTGTAAGAAATGTACTTTAACCATTAATGTCGGATTTTAAAGTTGGATTTGACAAAATGACTTATCACTCTGTCAAGCTGGAGGAGTGATTCTTGCGTGCAACATTCTTGGGGACACAAGCTTTGTTCTTATGACTTCGATTTGCACAAAACCCACGCCTCTAAGACACTGTTGAACTTTCAGAAATGCTTATTTACCTCCATGTATCTTCTCTGCTGAAATATCTGTGGTTCTTCATTTCTATGAATCCTGAAGCTTAACAGAAAACAAATTGATAGTATGACTAATGTCTATGTCGTGCCAACAGCTTCTGTGGTATTTCCAGCTATGAACACAATTAGTGTCTAATCATGTGCAGCAAATTAAAAGCTGCATTTACTGAAATGGTCAACATGTAGAATTCCTGATGAGGACGGGCTCAGCCTTGTAGATGAGAGTGAATGAAAGACTAACTTTCCAGCTATGAAGTTTATCAACTTATGGAGGACTTCTGAGCAAAATAGCCACAAAATTAGTAGTCCTGCAAAATGGTGGATTTTTTTAGTTTGGTCTGAGGCGTAGATTGTGCTCAGAATGACTCCCTCCCCCAAACCTGAGCATGCCTTAAACTATAAGCCTTCAAAAAAAAAAAATTCCTGAGAAGATAGTGTCTTTAACTTACGTTAACATCTCAGCTGCTATGTGAAAACGCCAGGACCAAGAGACATATCCCTCGCGGAACAGAGGACTTCTACTGATGAAACCGTTGACAGCCAGATAATCGCCTGGCCCCGTGCAGCGATGCCTGCCTAATCCAAGCAGAGGGGCTGGCTTTTACAGCCAACCTGGCACCGCGTCACTTGGCTCCTGAATGCAGTACCGACACATGCGGACTTGGACACAGCAAGAGTGCTCCAGAGGAAAACGTTCCCAGATCAAGGTGACATTTAGGAGATGACAACTTTGTCTGGGAGTGTGTACGGTTTTTGGACGGCGGGTATCAGGTGCCAGCATCACCCACTGAGCTACATGTCTGGCTATGAGGTAAGGTAGAATTGCATTTAATCAGCCCAGATCCAAAACTAATAGAAGGTTAATCCAGATAAGCTTTTAGGACAGTACCACTACCCAAAACCAGTCATAGGAATTCTTTGAAAAGTAACCAAACAGAAGGCAAACCTTTTCCATGCCATAGGTGTGTACTGCAGTGGCAAGCATGAGCTGTTTCAATACACCCCTTGTACAAAAACTACAAAGCTATCCATTACCAATGCAATAATATAAAAAAAATTAGGTTTTTCTCTTTTCCTCCGGCTTCCTAAACATGCTGGATTTTTAACCCTGCTCAAAAGCCACAGGGAAAGCCCTCCTATGTAAATAAAACTTATGAAGATTGCTTTACAGAAGATGAGACAGGGAATCACTGGCGTTGTTGAAGAGGGGAAAAACTGAAACCCAACAAGTGAGTAATCTGAATTAACACAACTGAAAGATACGCTTTTCATCAAGAACACTTAGAGCCCAATTTTCCAGACAAACCTCTGTTTTCTAAAACGTCCTTGACTGACTCCATACATTAAATATGGCTGCGCACTCCCGTGAGTCCCCGATTCCCCACAGATCTCCGGAGAACAGCGTAAGCATGTTCTTACAGCTCATGTGGGAAGCTGACATCTGGGCTGTGTCTTCAGTTGACCCAGGAGGCCGCATTTGTCAAAACTTGAAAACTGCGCAGAAAATGCCTCTCCAGGCTTCATCAAAGCCAACTTTTGTTGGTTCAGCTAACTAGGTGGTGGAATTCCCCAAGTTTTACATCTGCCTTTGCAAACACTTCTTCGAACTGGCGCCAGAAGCCTCTCCCCTTTAACTCAAGGGAACAAAGTAGAAGAACTACTGGCAGCCTTTTCTTTCTCCTCTGTTGTTGCACAAGCTGGTGCTTTATCTTCCGCTTATACCTCACGCATCCCTGGGATCGCATTTCTTGTCTGAAGGGTGTTTTGATAGCATCCACCCTTCCAGTTAGATCCACGCTTTCCAGGGCAGGCCAGCTGGCTATCGTGTCCTCCAGCTCTTCAGGAAACTGTTCCAGTTCACCCCATGGCACCCTGATCATTGGGCCTGGGTGTGCACATCATTTGTTTTAATCCTCTACCTGCCAACAGAGAGGCATGGCAGCCCTTTAACTTAGGCTAGCATTAACTGAATTTGCATCAAGTGAAAAGTTGCGGTGATCCTAAAACTGAGGATTCTGCAATCAAGTGGTAAAAATAACTCCAGCAGCCTCTGCCAGCTACAATAATAAGGCTTTCCTGAAGACAGCTTTGGCTAAATCCTAGAATAACAATGTCACAGGAATTCTAGAAAAGCTAAATCTGCAGTTATGCAATCTAATTTCTGTTGTACAGGCAATCAAACCTCACGCTGTGGGCCACTGACAGGACATCAGGCTAGAGGAGAAAGGCACCCCTCGCCCGTGCTCATTCAGTGAGACACAAGGCAGCAAGCATCACCATTCCCCCCATCTTCTCGGGGGGCATTTGCTGTCCTCCGCTTTCTAAGGCAACGCGCTGCATGGCATAAAACAAAGCTCTGGGCCGGCGTAGCGGCTCGTGGCTCTCAGCTGTGCTCTCTGCCTCCGTTCTCAGCTCTACCTGCTTTTGCAGAGATCCCTTCGCTGGGTTTTGCTTCCTGGATGGTGGCTGCCAATGCTTCCAGGGGATGAAAGCCAGATTTTCCTGTGTGAGAGAGAGGGATGTGCTGGCGGTTGCATTTTCCAAGAAAGAGGTGTACAGTACAGCTTCTCCTTTACAAGATTAAACAATTCTAAGAATGTACCCTTGTGTGGCTTGTATCCTCTGGCTTTGTAAACTTGACCTGTGCTTTCCTGTAATGCCTTCAGTACACATGTTTTCTATGCTCTGTTCCTAACATCTTAAGCCAGTCCTCTTTGCCAGTTTGTCCGGAAAACAGGCAAATGGAAATAAGCAATTGGGCTTCTAGAAACTTGCATAAGAATCTGTGTGTGAGTGCCGAGCTCTGGCGAAGGAGGCTCCGAGCCCAGGAATGTACCTACTTTCTCCTTCCTGTATTTAGCTGATTAAGATTCCTAAACAGCGGCTCCACATCTTAAATTATAGGTTAGAACTGGAGCGCTTAGCCCACAGTTTGGATCTCTTGTGTAATTCAGCTGCAGCTAAATTCAGATTTTTCCAGGACATGGCCCTGTCTCTCTCAACACCTCAAGGCTCTTCCTCCCAGGATCATTATTCCCAGCTGAGGGACTGGATACCATTGCACTAACCAGGTGAGGTGCTCAGGACTAAGGTAAATGTCTCCTTCCCTGAGGTGCTGCTTCCTCAGCCCTCACACGCTGCCGAGACTGGTGCAACTCTGTAAAGCTGCATATGTGAAACGAGCCAGAGCAGAATCTGGGGGCCTGAGTCAGGACTGTTTTCCTTTACTGTACGCGCTGATAAAGAATAAATGACAATAGTGATGTTAAGACATTCATAAAAGCAGTGCCTATGGTAGCTGTTCACATGGTTTTGCAAGATTACGATCTGCTGCTAATGTTTCCTGTTAGCTTTGTCTTTGGAGGTAAGCAGAATCCCTCTTTATCATCTGGAAAGCTGATGGAAATTGCTGACCAGAAAAGGATGCTATAGAAAAAGGAAAAGAATTGGAGGGCAGCTGACACTAAATAACAGTAATGAGTAGGACAACCACTAATACTGCTAAGCAAATACTGTTCTACTAGAGAGGGAACAGTAAAATTCATGGGTATGCCTGCATGAAAAATATTCTCCTGTGGCTTGGTCACATACAATCATGAGCAAAACTGAAGCTGTACATTTTTTATGGTAGGGAGAATAGTTTTTGACAAAATGGGATGTGATGGAAGGTGTCTGGAATAAACATTACAAAATAAAAACGTTCATGGTCTCAGAGGAAAAAGAGAGCAGACCCTTTCAGACAGGCAGAACTGATGAAGCACATTGCTTTTTCAGACTCATAGAATGTGGTAAGTGGCCAGTTGGCTACTTCATCTACGGAGAAGGGGCCAAATTGCTGCTTCCTTTCTTTCAGTGAAGGTGCAAATCTGAGTCTGCTCCCCCTGCCCTTCTGCCGGATTTACTTACCATGGAGCCTGAAGGAAACAGATACTGGTTTAACGTCATGCCTGGTAGTAAATCAGCAGGTTTACAAGCTATTGATTGATAGAGGGAATAATTGTGTATGTTGTTTCCTTAAATTCTATGATCTTAAAAATAACCTAGATGCTATTGAAGGAGTTACTAGTGATTGAGCAAGTGGTTCTAGTCAAACAAGCAGTTTTTCTTTTATCCTAAAACATGTAATAAATTTAATACCCTTTTTGGCACAAACTAGTGACTCACTGTAAGAGCACTAAAGATGAAAGTCTGACTGACTTACAGTGTACAAGCGGTTATAAAATTCCAGTTCTAAAACAACAGTCCTTGATCAAAGTAGCATAGTTACAGAGCACACTGATTAGAAGCTGAAACATTAATTACAGCTAAGGATCAAGCATATCTCTTATCTACACTTAAATAAAAAGTAATAAAGAAGCAAAGATTTGTCTTAAGGCCAAAGTGTCCTGAATTACTACTGACAAAGCACAAATGTTTATAGCATGGAGACATTCCAGTACCTCACCCGGCATCTGTGCTCCTCTAAACGTGAGCCCTGCTTATTTGGGAATGGTGCGAGATTAAAGGCCTACCTAAATGAGTAGACAGTGTAGGCAACCACGCTTTAGATAACGTATGATACGAGTATAACCTGCAGTAAGGAGGAGGAGGAGGTCTGGCTTTCCTGGTAGAGCAAAGGTGGCTGCTCCATGGCCAGGCAGCCTGGGAGGCACTGCTCTGTCAGCTGCTGTGATTGAAGTGCTGACCCTTATACAACACCACCAGACGTAAGAGCGGTCACACCACGAACTTCTATCTACACTTAAGTAAAAGCTGGGTTTTCGTTGGTAGTCTCTGATCTGGTCACTACTAGTTAAAGACTTTATTTCTGTGAAAGACAGAAGAGATTAAAATGCCTCAGGCTGAGCAGTGGGGTAGAGGGGAAAGATCCAGGTTTGTGCCTTCTCCGATGGAAAGATGGATGAGCAGTGGTGATCTGAGTCATCCAGCTTTAATATGGTCTGTCAGGAAACAATGGAATAAGATATGACACTTAAGGCAACGCTTCTAAAAAGTGGCAAAACCACAACATGACTAGCCTGTGCAACTCATCAGCACAGTTTACCACAGCCCATTACTGAAGGATTTGGAAGGATTAGATATGTCAAATGCTAGAAATTATAGTTTCTCCATTAGAATGAAAATAAACATATGGTATAAAGTTTCCAGACTCACAGATGTCCCAGGCCTTCAGCTGGGACAGTTCAATAGAGGCAGGATTTTCCAAAAACTGTTCCCTAGGTTGCCTTACATTTTTATATGAAGCACCTTAGACCTGAATCTGTCAGAACTAATATACCACATCAGATGAAGTGAACTAGTGCTATGAAAATATTTATATTTAATGTAAACCAATCTCTGACCATTGGTAATCAAGGCCTGATCCAAAAAAAGCCTCCTCAAGCCCCTAAAGAATAAGATTATTCCTCAAGATGGAGGAGTCTTTCACAAGATTATTTGTACAGATGTGTGCAAGTCCCATGCAAAAGATTAAGTAGTACAGAGAAGTTCAGCTCTAACATAAGTTAACGGAATTCAGCCAAAGGCAATTGAAGTAACTGCAAGTTTTCTCATTTTCTTCTATTCCACCCTCCTCCCAAGTCTGCAATTATGCCATTCCCCTATATGTGAGACTACCTTTCTTCACCTATTCCTTCTGCTTTTGTTACTGACTAAATTGGCGCTGATGTTTGAGAAAAGATGCAACTCAGTAATCGACACTTCCTTGTTTGGTGGAGATTACAGCTTCAGGAAACTGTGAGCCATGCTCATGCAATCCCTCAAGAGTGCAAAGAGAAGAGAGAGGAAATTCTAGGATCAGGTCCACACCCCATTTTCAGGCTCTTCAACAAAAGAGAAAAAGTAAAAAAAAAAAAACAAAAACCAAACAAGAAAAAACTTAAAAAAAATCCGTATTAAGATAATGCATCACTGTACTCTAAATGTTCTGCTTTCATGCACTTGAATGGTAGAAGTCAAACAGGCTGAAGCAATCTAAAAGTCACACTGAAAAATCAGGTTTCATAGAGAAAACACTGATCACCCTTTCAAAAATAGGTTTCTCTTTTGGATAACTAGTCATCACTTAGACTTGAGCTCGCAAGACCTTCATTCTGAGCCCCGCTGCTTTGTGCTAGTCAGCCTGAGCTTTGCAACTGCAGCTACAGCCTCGTGCGGCTCGTTGCCGAGACAAAGGTCTGAGGTTACTCTCATCAGTAACTGCAGGCTCGTAGTACTCGTGTCAGAGCTTTTTGCCTGCTGCCTTCCTCAAATCCTTCCTTGCAGGTTCAGGCAGGGACAAAGCAGCGAACACGTTGGAGGTTGTCACTGCTCCACGCCTCGCGCTTCTGTAACGCTGCCCGACATGCCCCAAGTGAAAACTAGCCATTGACTGCGCCTGAAAGGCTTTTAGCTGCTGTGGTCTTCGTTACATCCTACTAACAACTAGGAAAGAGCTCTGGCAGGGGCCGAGCATGCCTTTAGGAGGCTCCCACAATGAAAGCAGCAAAGCATTAAAACAAGTGTTTCGTTGTCTCTCTCAATTAAGCAGACAATATTGCATTGTCACTGCTGTAAATACTTTAGCGTGCCAAATTGTGCCGTTTTGCCTCTCAGCCCTGACTCATGTCTGTAATAAACAAGGGCAAGCATGAGCAGCTTTGCATTTTAAGTAACCCTTAGGTACTGCACGCTGGAGCAGAATGTCCCCCCTGAGAACAGAAGTCGGTCCAGTCGTGCCTGATAGCAGCCAGCCTGGATGGGACACCGAAGAGCAGAGCAAGCAGGCTGGGATACGGTCCCATTACCCCATCTCCCACCAACCTACAGCTCTGGGACTGAAAGACAGAGAGGTCGGCCCCCATGTGTCTTCAGCAGTCCTTCATAGATCTTTCTTTCACCAACATGGAAGGGAGACCAGTGTCCTCAGGCGCTGCAGCATCCTGTGGCAGATGTGAGTTTCACACCTTCTACTTCAGCAGGTGGTGGAAGAGCAGCTGCTTGTTTTACAGCAAATTCCTGGACAACCATGCCAGTGGCTGCTGTAAAAGGGCAGCTTGGAGGGAGAGAAAGGAGACTGATTGCTCCTTGGCATCAGCAAAACCAACAAATTTGACATTGTCTCTTCATACCCTGTCTCATTTCCAGAGGTGTCTGGTATGTTTTCTTCACAGGAGAAACAGCATGGTCTTGGCCCTTCACTTGGAGGTAGCAAAATTCATCTCTCGGCATTTGCAGTTGGCAGACAGCAGCGCAGCAGAGCAGGTTGATTCACCCTATTTCAGTTTTCCTTTAAGTGAATCAGATGCTCCTGTTGCAGCAGAGCAGTGCTTATGAGACGGGCGGGAGAATAGTGTTGCCACATGTCACTGAGAGCTCTTCACCACCACCCCTTAGAGCTGCCCTCTTATTATACAAACCATGGCAACAATAAGATGTTTTCAGTACAATTTCAGTGATCAGTCAAATTATTTCACAGAATCACAGAATCATTAAG
>NW_010525786.1:13097-46830 GCF_000687285.1 Phaethon lepturus | reverse complement strand
AGACGGCACGGGCCGGCTGCGAGCTCGCCCCAGCGCTCTCCCCGCCACTGGGCCGCCGAGCGTCTTTCGTCGCGTTGCTTTGCTGTCGCCTGGGCGACTTGAGCGAATTCCCCTGCTATTTTCTTTGTGTGAACGCCCTGCTTCCCTGCCAATGGATGACCTGGTGGCTTGTTAGCCTGCTACCTGGGTGCCCCAGGAGAGCGTCCTGTCGTTAAGCATTACGACGTCCCTACGGCTGCCTCCGTTTTGCCGAACGAGGAGGCCATGCGAGGTTGCCATGCTGATGGCTTATAAAGAGTCGGTGTCAGCAGCGTTTAATTAAACCATTTATAGGTGCTGTGCGGTAACGTCTATGGGCTTTGGGGCTTTGTGGTGGTGAGCGTGGGGAAGAAAATGCAGACCTGCCGCACGGGGCTGTGTGTGGAAGGAAGCACACGGTGTACAGGGTGCTTGGAAATTTACTCCTTTTCTTTATCAAAAAGTCTTGAGTTCTGCCTTTTGAATACATGTGGTCTGTTTTCAGTGTTCCCGCAAGTTACTCTTCTTTGATAGAGATGCACAAGTTGAAAGTGGTAATTTTTGTTGACATTCAATGCTTTTCTGCTTGGTCAGGAAGACTTTGTACAGTTGAATTCTTTTCATATTTTTGGTGAAGGCTGGGGCAGTCTGGATGTCTAGCTTGAGGACAAATCCAAAACTGTAGAAATGTAATTAAAAGATTTTTTTATTACTTCTGCTGTCTTGTCTTATTTTAATTAAGTTCACACTCTGATGAAAATTGCACTCTGAAATGTAGTGGGAAATCCATAATGTCTTCTCTTCTTTTTGGATGAAGATCACGGTTGACAATTCTCCTCTGTGGGCATACTGTGAGTTTCTGCTGTGAGAATAAAAGCGTAGCTGTGCGGGGAAAAGTTTTCATAGGGACAGGGCTGAAGTTGTGAGGCTTCATCCAGAAACGGGCAATTGCCTTCCATCTGAAGTGTGAGATTAACCTGTCTTCCACGTAAGTCAACGTGTACGTTGGAACTTCTGAAACCAAAAGCCTGCTAAGAAAAAGCACTGTTACGTGTGCATGTCTATACCTATACGTTCTGCAAAGAGTGAAGCAAACGGCCAACTTCTACTTGTTTCTTAATGCTCTACTGGAAGGGTGTCCAATACAAGGGCAAAGTCTATCTGAGCACCCCTGTATACCCTGCAGGGTTACCAGCAGTTACGAGCATCAGGCTACTCTCCGGGCAACCTCTTTCGTTTTACTCGCAGCTGCCTGTGCTGTTGCATGCTCCCGTATTAACTAGGAACTCCAGTAACTCGTTCTGTGAAGCGGGCAGGCAGTCTTGTGCAGTTTAACAGAAAACTCTGGGAAATAGGAGCGCCGATTAGGACAGCTAGGAAAAAAATATTTTCTGAAGACTCCCTTTTCCTGCCCCCCTGATAATGTTGACTGCGCAAAAATAGGTTGTCCAGCTATTTTCTGTCTTGGTTGAGCACGTGGATGAAGTGGCCAAATACAGAGCGGCAGAATCTTGAAGTGGTGTTGGTGTTTTATGGCGGAGTGATAACATTATTTAATCTGGAAATAGTTACGGCGGCTAATATGTGTGGAATTTGTGCCAGATGGTCACTTTCTTGTCTAGAATGATATAAGCTAAACCTGAAAAAACAAAACCCAACCCTAGAAACAGGTCTAGCAGCTTCACTGTTCATACAGTGCATGGAGCTGTTCTGTCCGGTGTCTTTAATTGAATGTGATGAACATAGGTTTGGCACGCCAACTTTTGAAAAGTAAAAATTCTCTTTTCAGGTCAGAGGGGGGTGAATGCTTCTTGTTAATTTTTGCTTCACTAAAGTGAGAAATAATTTTTTTATTATTATTTTTGAGCTATATGTTAAGGTTTTAATTTTCCTTGGAAAGCTAGCAAATGGAACATGCCTATGAAGAGATTAAAGTAATTATACTGCAATGCTCCACTAGCAAGAGAGAGCAGCCTGGGATAAAATTATTTGGAGAGACGCCAAAGCCAAGTTTGGTTCCATTTTAAGCTAAAATTAATTAAAGTTGTCAGGTCTTACAGTGGTCAAAGGTTGCTTAGTTGCTACTTGAAATAAATGAATCTTTTTCTCAATCAGTAAGGCTAACAGCTCTGTGTTTGCAGCTGTCTTCATAATCAAAAGAGCTCCAAGAACCTTCTAGATCTTGTACGTATGTTTACCTTTGCGTATGTCTGTTTTCAGCATGTCAGGTGGTATATTCTGTCTATAATATGGAATTGCCTGTCTCATGAGCTCTACCCATTAGGCTTTTTGTCTATGCCTGCCTCTGCCTTTGTTTTATTTCATTTGTGGGGAGGATTTCTTACAAAGAAACTTCATCAGGAGGCTGCTTTAAGACTTTCTGTTTCAGAAAAGCTGCTTTGGGTCATTCTATATATTTAAAACAGCTCTATGAGATTCAGGAGAACAAATAGGAATTTCTAGAATGGAAAATTTGGTAGACTATAAAATTTTCTAAAATGTTCTTAAATCTTCAAATGTCGTGTGACAAATACAATTGACCTCAGAAATTCTGTTGAATGAGTCATGAGTCTGACAGTTTTAAGTGGTGTGACTGTCCTGAAACTCTTGATATTTTTTTTTTTTTTAAATAATGATAAAAGTATTCCTCCTTCAAGCAAATGCTAATATCTAGTCATTCGAAATACGCTTATGGCACTTTTGAGATTGGAGAGCGTATACTCATCTGCAGTAGTAGGTTTTTTGCAAGAATCTTTATAGGGGATAATGTTATATATAATGAGGATATGTTATCCATATCTTCCTAAAAAGCTGAAATTATTAAAAAGAATGGCGTTGGGATTATTATTTTTTTGCTATCGCATGTGCACTGATGCAGGTATATATACTCACGGTTTGACCTCAGCGTGCTAAAACTGAATTTCTGCAATCCTGCATTTTTGTAGTTTGGAGGTGGAAAGTTTGAAATTGTGTTTTCCAGTGCCCAACTTGCTGCTTTTGCTTACTTGTTCTGGCTCAGTGCAAACCTTTGGAGGCCGCTTCGTTTATGCACACGTGCACACATGCACGCATACACGCGCCTGCTGAAGAAACAGCCAAGCAGGTCTTTCTTTGCCACTGCAAATTCATTTGGGGATTTTTATTCCTCTTTTTTTTTCTCCCTGTCCCCCCTGCCCTGAGCAACTTTGAAGTTGTACTTCTAGGTACGCCCAATGTGTACGTGTGTGTGTATATATATATATATTTTACTATGTGATATCTATTGTGCATGAGTATAAAGAGGGAACACTGAAGCAGACAAGCTTGAAAGCATGAATTGGGGTTGGATGTCAGTTGACTTTCTGTGCTTTTGGATGTCTTAACCCTGATATTTCGTGAAGGTATTGGGTTAAATTGACTTGGCTTATTAGTCTTAGGAAGCAAAAAAAGCTTAGTGGAGATTGCAGGTTGCAAAGAGGTGCTTTTACGGCTGTTTACTATGTTGCCAAGATAGTTTTCCTACATGAAAACTGTAAACATAAGAGATCAAACGGGGTGTGTAAGACTTTCTTTGACTTTGTAGTGTCTACATATAATTTTAGTAATAATGTTGAAGCACAATTATGAAATAATACTCTTTCCTTTCCTGTGAGTTTTTGTTGTTGTAGAGCTTACCCTTACAGCGAGTTCATGTATCTGTAACTGTTCACGACAAGCTTTCAACAGCAACTACACAGAGGAGACTTATTTAACCGGTCTAGAAGGGCAGTCTAAAGCGACGCTAACGAACCCCGTGGGATTGCAGTAACTCTTAGTTATAGCAGGTGCTTGCTAAGCCGGGATTTAGCAATTTGTTGCCTCAAACTGTGAGGAAGGCAACCCGTCTGACCAGAATGTCAGTTTATGAAACTTCCTTGGAGACAATTCCAGTGGTCAATGTGCAATGTTAAAAATGAACAAAACCTCTTTTTTTTTTTTTTTTTTAAGGGAAAAATACAGTTGTGCTGAGAGCATTGGGGAAAGCGGGGAAGTGCAAATCGCTGTCCTTGATCTTTTGGAGAAAAGAACCTTAAATGTATTTATTAAATAAAAATAGTTATTTGTTGTAAGTGTGTTAGACTGGGTGCTGTCTTTATGTGTTGCCCTACTGAGAGAGTTACCCCTGCTTGGCCGTGGCAGTTCCTCCACGTCTCTCTGGTGCTTCCCTTGCCTTTGCAGGAGAAAGGCACCACCGTTTGGCCATAGTGTGCTGACCTGTGTTTATGGCTGTGGGAGAGCTTGGGCCCTAGCGTTGAGCAGCCGCCTCTGAATGCCAACGTTCTTAACGCAAAATGTATTTGAAATTGTTTGCTGCTTTTGGAGTAAAATTCCTGGACCGCCTTTTTACCCAACTGCTCTGTTTTTGGCCGTCTCGCACCCTGTGGGAGGGAGGGCTGGCTGCCCTTGGCCTTACGGAAGAATGGACGTAGCTTCAGCCTCAAACTTCTCAGCCTCTAAATCCTCTTATTGTAAAAGTGATTCGACAAATTCATAGTCCACAGGTCATAAATGGGTAGTAAAAGGACTGGACATAAATAAATATATATGCTCTAACATCCTTAACGGAGCGGTTACGGATGCCGGGGGAATGCAAGGGGAAGGGACCGCAGGCAGTTGGCCAAGCTGAGGAGTTACCCCTGAACGTTGTCCCCTCTTGCTCCCGTCCGGGAGAAAATCTCGAGACGGACATACCACTAGCCTTGCCTGGTAAGGCGTTTCTTCCTCTTAATAGTGTGATCAAGTAGGTGTCTTTCGCTTTCAAAGACTAAACTGCTCAGGTTTCTCAGGACAAACTCATTTCTCCCCACGGCCCATGTCATCAGGAATAAGTTTAAGTTTGCATAAAATATGGAGGAAATGCTTCTGCATTTATTTCCAATAGCACTGATGTCTGGAGCCATTCTTCTCTTGTAGGAATAAATGTCATAAGCTAAGTCCACCTCCTCTAAATAATTTTTTTTCCTTTTATGTTCACAGGTTGCCTTGTAATGACTGACAGTTCAATTATTTCAGCAACATGTAGCTATTTGGGATGTCTCGGAGTGGCATGTATATTTATATGTATGCACTCCAGTAGTTAAAGCCAGCCAAGGCAATGATGTGAAGCAGTGAGCTGTATTCCTGGGAACAGGAATATCCAGCTGGCTATAACTGAGCGAGCTGAACTCGGTACCTGTTGGATACTTGCTGTTGGGTGCATTAATAAGCAATAACCATTAAAATAGAGATGCGTATCCACAGACACGCATATGTGTTTGTACCACAGCATTTTAATCATGTACAGAGTATGCAGGAGAAAGTATTGTGTTGTTTCTGTGTACATACTCTAGTCTTAACTGTGCTATTTTCTTGTGAAGCTCATAGTGGATTGCAAGATTTTTTTTTTTTTTTTCTTCTAATTCGCTTTCAGAACTACGCCATGACAAACTGCACTCGCTGGTCTGAGTTGCTAACAACATATAGAAACCTTATGTTAATCACTAAAACCCACAAGCCCCCGAACAAGCAAACAAATCAAAGTCGTCATGGATTAGCTTGTTACGCTGTCCTGGATGACTTGTTTTTCAGTATGCTTATGGGGATTGGTTTCTACTGCCCACCGGTTATTTAATCCTGTTTTTCACAAGGAAATTTGGTGGAAGAAGCTAGTAAATCTCCTTTTCTAAAACAAAAGGTCTGTTGTTTATCATGGAACAAGTAAAATGAATGGGAGTATCTGCTTATGAAGGCACTAAAGCTTGTGATAGCGTTCTTGTTTGCTTTGCGGTTTATTTAGGGTTTTTTGAGGGCTGCCAATGCCAGGTAGGAAATAAAAGACTTCTGAAGCAGAAACTGCACGCTGGAGTTCTGTAAATTGTTGTTTGTTTGTTTTGTTGGAATTTTAGGATTAAATTATGATTATAAAGGAGACAGGCCTTCAAACAATGCCAAGAGAGTAACTGTAGCGTTTAAATTACATGTCTTGCTTTATTAGTAAAATTCTTGGACCTTCAGTACTCGTATGTCACAAGATAATTTTTTGAGTGATACTATGTACGCATACATGATGTTTTTTGTCACCAAGTACTTCAGTGTAAGCGTTGAGCGTTTCACGCTGAGAAATAAAGCGGAGGATTTTCGTTTACTGCTGGTAAACAGTAAACGTGCCCTTCATGTTTCATACGGGCACTTGAACAAATAAGTATCTGCTGCTTTACGATGAAAAACCCCCAAAGCTTCCAGGTTGCAGCTGGTGAGAGAGGTCACGCCTGTAGCTGAGAACAGATGGACCGCAACTGCCGGCTCTGCTACGATTCGGTTGTTGCCCGTCGGCCGATCGATTCGGCGCAAATAGAATAAACCCCAGCTCGAGGCAGGAGCGAAACTCGCGGTTCTCCCGGTCGGCCTCGGCTGAAGAGGCTGCTGCCTGTCTCGAACAGAAATGCTTCTGCTTTCCGCTGTGGTCTGCAGTGGAAGGACAAAAGGGGAGATGTTCAAAAGCTGTAATGAGATTCGGGAACCCAAACCCCGTTGACTTTTAATGAAGGTGAGGGGCAGCCGCTTCCGTCGTGCATCAGAAACTTCCCTCCTCTTTCTCAATTGTCGGAGCTGCCGATGGTGGACGAGATGTGACCTTGCAAAAGTTGTCTCGAGTTGTTGTTTTGTTCGCTGTCTTGCCTGAGCTGAAACGCGGATCCCCTTTACTTGTTTTCACGAAGAGCAGTCTGTAGTCACACACGCGTCTCCGTCCCTCTTCTCCAGGTGCTGCAGAGCCATGTCTCTCTGTAGTAAAGCCACTTGAAAGATAAAAGCACTGAGAATTTGCTGCTTAGTTACTTTGTGCTGGAGCACTGCGTACCGTGAAGAAACAGAATGAAGATTTTTCTGAAGGTATCTTGTGGTTCTGTTGTATGGGAGACATTTTATCTGGTGACCTGCAAAAGATGTTGTCAAAGTCTCTTTCAAGCAGTGTTGGAAATACCTTCCATGTACCTACATATGGCTGTGCTTACTGGAAAGGTAGTCTAATAAGTTTAAAATACTTCTTCATTCCTTGAATGACTGAAAAAGAAACCTCCCTAATTTTTCTTTGATAATAGGTAAAGCTGCTGTCACAATTTATATGTTTTTCAATATTGCCAGTCACCACCTTGGAAAAAATGCCACTAGCATACACACAAGCATTTTTTTATCTTTTAAAACATTTGCATCTTCCTCTCCAGGTAGGCTTTTCCCGTGCTGAGGGGAGCTGCTCCCATGACAAGGGAGCGCACACACTTGCACAACTCACCGCAAAGTGCCCGGGCAGCTTTCCGAGTGTCTCTCTGGAACTCAAGGCGTAGGGTCACGGCCCCCCTGTGTGAAGGGGAGGGGATGAAGGAGATTTATTGTTTTGGGGAATACATGGGAAATGCGTAGACTGGTTTCTTTGAGACTTTAAGTATTCCTGGATATGGCATGGAATTCAGCCGAGTTTTGAATCTTGGTGTTTGTGCTCTCCTAATTGTCAGCTGGTTTCTTCTCTGTGAACGCATCGTGCGTTGTGTGCTATAATCTCTGAGAATTTAGGATTTAAACCGGTTCATAGTTACTTCTGATAAAATTCTTTTTCCTTCCTTTTGTGTTTGGAGATCTTTGTATCTTGTGTGGCTATTGTAAGTGCAGCATTTGGCTTTAAAATTTGAAAGAGCATGAAACTAATTTAACTATGGGGAGTCTGCAGCGAGTACCTCTATCTCCTGCGTGATTTTAGGAGCTGGGAAGGAGACGCATCTGTACGTAACCCTCACTTGTTTTGAAAAAGGTCTTGATGCTTTATGGATGAAGCTAGAGACAAAGTGCTTTTTAAAAAGTTTACCTTGCATAGTCACACGATGTATGAACGTACAATCTATACTTCTGATAATGACTAGACTGTTGTCCACCTTTTTGCTGGTGGTTTTCCTCCACAATTCAATAATCATCATCTTGTATATATATAAAATGATGAACGATGGCTTTCTAAAACTCCGACAATATAGCGTTGGAAAGCATTGGAAGTGATGTAGTCTCACCACTTGTCTTGAGTTGGGTTTGACAAATATCTGCGTCTTGCCCCAAACTGATATTTGCCGAAGCTCCTCTTCCACGGGGACTGATTGTAGAAGGGTATTCTTGCAAGAGCATCTGCTTACCGTGATGGGTATGTTGCGTATAGATTTTGCTTTACCGTACCACCTCGGAAAACTTGGTATCGCATCAAGTAATCTCCATCGGTGGTTGTTCTTCCTAAAGGTTAGAACGTGTTTTTATAACCTGAACAGTTGCTACTGGAAAACTAAGCTGAGGTCTCTGATTTTGACTATTAGTATTACGCCCTTCAGCTGTTCTGTCTGCATCTTTATAGTTATGTAACTTTATTTTTTGGTTTAATCTTTTCATTGTATAAACTTTTGTTATTTTTAAGAACAGATTATGAAAGCACAACTCAGAAGAAACTAGTCTTGGGTGCTTCTGGAAAAAACTGAACATAAGGGCAGAAGTATGGTAGTATCTTCAACGCTGATTTAAAAAAAAATAGAATGGAGGAGATAGAGAATGGTGTCAACCACCTGAGCAATGGTTTCTTTTGCCTATGAGCAGTAGTGTCTTTGTACTGAAAATGGACAGTAACGTCGTGCATTACTTCTGTTCCTTTTATATAACGTTTGCCCAAAACCTAAGCTGTTTTCTGGCTGTTTTGATAACTGAGAATGTGACAGAAGGTTATTAAAAAGTAGAGATCTTGAAAGTCTCCAGAATAATTAAAATGCGTAAACCACAAGTAGCAGATGGCAAGCAAGTGGTTGAATTAAACCAATAACTCTTTAAATACATAACCTTAACAGCTAATGTACTGACATGGCAGACTGCACTACAATTCCTACCAGCACTGTTTTAATGATGGCAAGAGCTAAAATACAGTTTTAGAGACTAAATTGGGGGGAAAAAAAAATAGTGGGTTTCAGGTTTGATCTCATGCTCCCTCCCCCCGTTCACATGGATTTTGTTCTTCAGGCTGGTGTTTCACAAACTGTTACATGGGCTGAAGAATGGAGAGGAGTTGGCACCTCTTGCTTGTTGGTATTTAAAAGAATAAATTGAAAATAGGTTTGCCACGTGAATTTCAGCAAATATGGTCAAGGCTCAAATCAAAGGTTTGTTGCTTTGTGAAGGGAAGAAGTGTTATTTAGGAGCCTTTGGAGTGAGTATAGCTGAGAAAGTGGTTCTTGCATGTTTTGTAGTGTGGACCTTATTTTAACATCATCTCCGTTGTTTGGTTTGTGTTAACTGGTGAAACTTAGATTTGCAGGACTGGCAGAGTGAGCCTGAAGAAGGCTTTAGACTGAGGCTTTATTTGCTGCCTTTATGCCCTTATATCTTTGTAGGTTTGTAAACTTTTGTAAGTTTGTACATTGAACTTCTAATTTTGACATGAGAAGGCAGTGAAATACATCTAGTTTCAGCTGCTAGGGTGTATTTATTTTAGGGTTTATTTCAGTTTTGGACTTTGCACAGTAGCATTACCAGCTCAAAGGTGTTCTTCTGCTCCACTCTGGTGAGACCCCACCTGGAGTCCTGCGTCCAGCTCTGGAATCCTCAGCACAGGAGAGACATGGACCTGTTGGAGCGGGTCCAGAGGAGACCACCAAAATGCTCAGAGGGATGGAACACCTCTGCTGTGAGGACAGGCTGAGAGAGTTGGGGTTGTTCAGCCCGGAGAAGAGACGTCTCCAGGGAGACCTTACTGCAGCCTGCCAGTACTTAAAGACGGCTTACAAGAAAGATGGGGACAGACTCTTTAGCAGGGCCTGTTGTGATAGGACAAGGGGTAACGGTTTTAAACTGAAAGAGGGCAGATTTAGGCTAGATAGAAGGAATAAGTTTTTCCCAGTGAGGGTGTTGAAACCCTGGCACAGGTTGCCCAGAGAGGTGGTAGATGCCCCATCCCTGGAAACGTTCCAGGTCAGGTTGGACGGGGCTCTGAGCAACCTGATCTAGTTGAAGATGTCCCTGCTCGCTGCAGGGGGTTGGACTAGATGGCCTTAAAAGGTCCCTTCCAACCCAAACTATTCTATCAGTCCATCCTATGATTCATATTTCTGTTCTAAGATTGGTCCAACGGAGGGCCCGCTTCCAGCAGCGGTATCTGGTGGATTGATGGGTTGCTGTGATAGCACGTCTGGTATAATAACTGTTCCCTGCCGCCCCAGCGATGCACAGGCAACCTTAGCTGTGCTGTACATGTACTTGCAAGTAGGGGGAATGGGTTTTGTTGCTAATTCTTCAGTTTAAACTATAGAATAAACAGTTTAACAGTATTAGAGCCATTAACAGTGTGTATATATATATATAGTCATGGTAACAAGGACACCTGAGATTAAAAAAGTTAGGATAGACTTGCATTAAAATAGTTTAATGGAGTATTATCTACTACTTACTGCCATAGCTTACTTGTTAAGTCACCATCTCTGGAGATACTTAAAAGACGTGTAGATGTTGCACTTAGGGACGTGGTTTAGTGGTGGACTTGGCAGTGCTAGGTTAACGGTTGGACTCGATGATCTTAAAGGTCCTTTCCAACCTAAATGATTCTATGATTCTGCTTTCTCTGTGAGAAAATGTGTTTGCTAAGCCCTGCTCTGTCCCCCAAGGTCCTCTTCTTTCGAGCCTTGTAGACTCCTTTGGGCATCTGTGTCACGCTGCGTCATGTTCTTGAGCAATCCTGTACTAATCTTCAGGACAGATGCTGCACTCATTTTTACGTGTGGCACTTTCAGCATGGGAGGAAAGAAGGGGAAGAGTAAAGGAAAGGGTTGCATCTAGCCACGCGTGAATTCATTTGTATGCACGTGAGCATTAACTCGCTCACCTTTCTTTCCTCCTTTCAATCACTTAATTGGGGGGGGAAAAAAAAAAAATCTCTTGAAGTAGTACTGTAGGTTTTTCTGAAGGCCTTTATAACTTTTTTGGGTTTTTTTCTGGTGTTGATAACTTTTTAGCTCAGCAGAATTCCTTGGAAGGATTCCTTGATGTTGTTGAATGTCATAATTAATGGGATTTCTCTGGAAGCAAGACAGGTAGCCAGGGTTTTGGAAGCAGAAATCCTTTGTAGGGGAGAAGTTAATGAGACAGAGACAAGGAGAACTGTAGTAGCGGAAGCATCCGCTGTAGTTTGTAGCAGTTTTTGTTGTGCTAGAGCTGCTTTGGGCTTCCCTTCCAGTCCAGGCTGCTGCACTAAAACAAAGCAAAAATATGGTTTAAAATACGGTTTTAAATCCCAGCCTCCCTCGTGTTTCTGCCTCTTCTTACGAGAAGTAAGGAGCTGTGTCTGGTCACTTGTTCTGGAGAGGGCCTGCCCAAAATTTGTTTTCTGTTTAAGCAATACAGTTTCATCATCAAATAAAACGTGTTTAACACATGCTTGCGCTTCCCTTAGTCAAATCTCATCTTTTCAAGTGCAGACTTCTTGGTGTTTTTGCAGGAAATAAACAGCAGAAATGTCTGAATAATTTAAAACCATCTTTAAAGCAATACGTGTTATGACAATTTCCTTGAAAAAATTTCTGTAGCAAGGCAAGATCATTCTCTTAGAACTGAAATGCAGAAGTTCAGTACGATATCAAGATGTTGTCTACAGCAGATGTTAACAGCAAGGTGGCACCAGGTAGTGCTTTTGTGGTGACTCTGTTAAGTCACATAAATATTTCCTCTTCTCTCTAATGGAAACTCTTATTTTTACTTGCCTCGCAATAGTAATGCTCAACTAGTCATTAGAATATTATTGCCAGATATTTTGACTAAATTGTTTTCCTTGAGAGTGAAAATATTATCAACAAATTCAAGAGTGTATTCGGTTATGCCAGATGTACAAGTAAGAAATTTGGATATGCATAAATAATTTCCCTTGGATTGCTAATGAAGTTGACAGGCAAGAAAACAAACGGCATGCATTTTTATTCATTAGACTCGGTATTTAAGTGAAGAATTACTTAAAACTTTTGATACATTGGCTACTACTTGAACCTTTTCTTTGTATCAGTCTCTTCTTAATAGCTTTTAATTCTGTGTAACTCTCACCCCACACACGCACCTTTGTCGGTATTGTGCATGATGTGAATCCAGACATGTGGGATCCAAGCTACGCTGAACGTCGTCTTCTAGTATTCTCTGCGCTTCTGGCCATATGGGCATCTTTATTTTTCTTTTGTCAGTCTACTGAAAAGCCTTATTGCTTACTGTAAACAAGAACACTTTCTTTTTTCTTGAATGTATTTGTTTTCACGTCTCTAAAGATACTAAAATCTTGGCAAATGGAGGAGAAGAAAGATTAACCTCATCCCTACTTACTTCATAGGAATACATTCCATTGAAAGCCCAGGAATCCTCGGTGCCTGTCTTGGGCAACCCTGGAAATTTCCTTCTTGGAGTTCGCAAAGAAATTTGATAGTTTAGTTTAATATACTAAGAAAGTATCTGTTAGCATTTCAGACATAAGTATCTTTACATAGCAGCATATTATTGAGTTTCTTTGACAGCTGTATATAGGCTGTGTTTTCTTCTTCATTCGTAGATCTAGTTTTCTTGCTCTCTTTACCTCGGTGCAGAAACATGAAGTTTTATGAAGTGATACGTTCATACATGGCCAACATTGCACTGGAATGTAGATACAAAGGAAAAAATTCCTTTAAGACTGAATCTTAGGTTTGAGATTGCAGTGTAAGAGAGAGGGATGGGAATCGTGATAGAACTTGGTCTTTTTTAATGACATAAATTTTTCTTGTAGCTGCTTTGTGCTTAAACAGTTTAGCTTGATTAAAATGATGCTAAAGGTGCTCCTTGATTCTTCTTGAAATCTCCTGCTGGACTCCTGGAAAGTTTTTGTTAACTAACGTTTGGTTAGCTGGTAACAGCAAAACTGTGGCTTTCAGGTGCGCGTTAGCAGGCTGAGAGCTGAGGCTCGGTGCTGCACCAGTAGTTAAGCCTCAGGATGAAGTTCCCTCTCGCCTTGATAGCGATGGAAGTGATAAATTTCCTTCTGTCGGGTTTTACTTACCTCTTGGTGTCGTAACTATTTCACACAGGTGACCAAATCCTGTAGAAATGCCAGTGTTTTGAATTCCGAGGGCTTAGAAATCAGTGTGGTAGTTTCATTCCTAAAATATGCAGTCAGCTGGGTGACAGCCCGGAGACGCGTCCCCCCTAGACGAGAGGAGGGCGGCGAAGCTGTGCTGCGGCTGGCACGCATCGGGGTGCGCGTCCGCTCGTTTCTGAGGAAGTTACGGTTTGGAAACGGGAATAAATTTGAGAGCGCAAAAATCTCAAATCGGATGGTGGGGAAGGCTTTGGAGCTTTGCTCCTGTCGTAGCAGCTCAGCTCCGTAATGCGAAAGGAAATGCGACACGCTGCCTGCGCCAGCTCCGAGCCGAGGCGTGGGCCGACCCCGTACAGCTTCTGCCTCCGGAGCAGCCAGGAAAGCTGAGGGCATCTGCATTTTCTGCCTGGGGTAGCAAGTTATTCAACACACACGTCGATAATGTCGGAGCCCTTGACAGTAACGGAGTCGGAACTACTTCGTGGAACAAAATTTGCAACGGAGCGCTGCTGTTCTGGGGAAGGGAATGCAAATGGAAGGCTGGGGATTCGTTCATCAGCCGACCTGCTACGGAATTGAGCTCTCGCTTGCTTCGGCAGAAGGAGGTGTTCGCTAGCCAGGTCCTCGTAAAGCATCAGGGCGAGGGAGGTCTTGTGTGCTGTAAGAGGGACAGTATCCTTTTCCAGGTAACTTGCCTGACTTCTTGTGAGTCGCCAGGTTCTTAAATGAGTCTTGAAACAGGGCAGTGCTGAAGCAATTTATGGGGTAGAGTTATAATCAACTGATAATTTAATTAATGTAGCATCTTAACTACTTTCCTCTGATTTAATTTTTTCCCAGATGTTTAGTTACAATGAAAGTCTCTTTAGAGACCCATGAGGAAGGTAACAACTGGGGAGAGCAAGTTTGCATGGAAGTAAAGCAATGCTCCCTTAGCCATTACCGTCCATGTCAACACAGGCAATCCTGAGGTTACACATATTCTTACATACACACACACACAGAGAAAAGAATAAAAAAAGCCAATTTTGTTTTCTGTAATATGTTGATTTTTAGGAAAAAAAAAAAAACAATCCCACGCGTGTCCCTAGGCAAGCGGTAACTGCAGTTTATACTGGCAGCGTTTTGGTGGACTTGGACAAAAGCGCAGTGGTTGTTACAAGTGACGTACACAGAGGTCAACTGTGGAATGGGTCAGTTTGGGCTAAATACAGGTAAGCTTGCTCCTGTGTTACGGTTAACTTAACTTACAGAGCAGGAGAGCTCACCTGATATACTGCAAATAAGATGCAAATGGAAAGAAGTGCTGTTGAGTTTTCTTTAGCTGAAAACTTTTATTTTAATGTGTTTTTAAGGTCCCTGGGCTAGAGGCATGTGAGTCGCTCATTGAGTAATCTGGCTGAGAGCGGATAGCAGCCGGGGCAGCTAAAGTGACTAAAACACTTGGCCTGCATCTTTAACACTCACTTTAAGAGAATTTTTCATTCGTTGTGTTGACTCTTTTCAGCTGAAAGATTGAAAAGTAGATTCTTTATGTCAATACCTCGGCAAGCTTTTGCTCTTATAGTACGCTACAGAAGGACGAGTTGTCTGCGTTTTCTATCTATATGCAAAAAAAAAATAAAAATCCTTTGCGATATTGCTTATTAGTCTTATATGATCTATCTGCTGTTTCTTTAGTTAGTGTAGCAAAGTGATTTTATTTGTATATGTTTCGTGTTCTAGGAGAGGAGGTACTAGGACTCGTAAGTGGTAGTGCCCAAACCCCAAAAGTACCAGGAAATTCTCTCCTGAAGTCCTGTCCCAGTGGGGCAAGCAAAGCACTTCCAGATCTGTTAAAAGTGTTAATAAAAAAAAATAATTTCAAATAGCTTTATGTAAAAAGCATATTTGTCCATATGTTTTAGATAGGCTATCTGTATTTTTGTAGAAAACTGATATTAAATGGAAATTCAAGCCTTGGTGGCTTTCTTAACAAAAGACACTTGTGGTCTGGAGCTCTGAGGTCCCAGGACGGTTCCATTACTGTAATTCCACAGCGTGAGCTTTAAACATATTTGGAGATTTTAATGGATCACATGGGAAGTAAATCTCTTTGTACCTGCCTTAAGCCATATGTTACTGATACAAGATGTTGAGCTGCCTATCTCTTTCACTCAGTCGCAGCTGTGCGCTTCCATAAGGGTTGGGGTTTTGGAACTGCAAGGGGAGGTTTCAGATTCCATTCTTCTCCCCCATTATAGGCGATCTTATGCTTTGTAATTTCAATTGCGTAATTTTGTAGATTTTTCCAGAAGAGGTAATTTTTGATACATTTCTAAATCTAATGACGCTTTTAAAAATGCTTTATGACTTTTCTTTCGTTTCTGTATGCCTTTCCTGTTGTTGATGAAGTTTCTTTGTTCTTACTGTTTAAATAGCATGCACAAAACCTATTTGCTCCCAACCGATATTGCTGAATATTGATGCAAAGCAAAATTAAACATTAGGTATAAATAATGGACTTGTTTTTCATACTCCTTGTTTTATTGTTTTCTAATATAACTGTAATCAGTGAATATTGTAAACAATTCTTATAGCTGTGAGACAAATAAAACAGGATGGAAATATTATGCGCAATAGGACACACGGACTGTTAATGTCTAAGATGCAATTTATATTTAATAAACAAACAATTCCTCTTTGCAACTCTAACCACTCTTCTGAATGCTGCTTGTGCTCTATTTGTTTTTCAGAAGTCATACTAGTAACTTCACAGTTCTTTCAGGGGCGCCTTAAACGACTGGTTGAACTCCCACCCTGGAAATTTGAGACTGACGTTCCCCCTCAGTAACCAGGACTTTCTCTGCTTGCCACTCCTGGAAAAATTATTTATGGCCAGTCATTAGTAAATCTTTGGTAGTGAAGGAAGGCTTCTTCCATCCAGAGTATCTTGGTAGTAGTTGTAAACCCAGTCTTCCTCTCCTACTTAGAAGTGGTGTGGGACTCAAGGCAGTTATTTACCACTCTCTTTATGCTCCCTCCGCTCCCCCCTCAATCAGAGGAAGGAAGGAATATTTTTATTTTATTAAAAATAAAAAATGGGGGTGGGACAGCAGTACTGGGGGGAAGTGCTTAGAAATACACTCCACACAGAGCTGCAGGTAGCAGACAGCTCCTTTCTCAAAAAGGAATTTAAAATAGCAGAGAGAAGGAACCTTTAGAGAGAACGTTTGAAATAGAGGGGGAATAGAGCGATGACAGCAGGGAGCAATTTTTTCCTCCTTTTTCTCTTGGTAAGGAGAAGATAGTTTTGTTGAGAAGATGAGAGTAAGGGAAAAAACACCCCAAAACAAATGGTGAGGGGGGAGTATGAAAAAGCGAAATGGCTAAGGGGGAAAGGAGAACTGAATGGGGCAGATAAGGGGTGAATGTTGGTGAGGGAGGTCTAGAGAAGAAAAGGAGTTGATGAAGTTCAGCTGATTCTTCAGGACGGGGTTATTTCAGCCAAAGATGTAAAAGCTCATTTTTGGTATGACTTCTGTTTCAGAGAATAATGACTAGAAACTTTAGTTTCTGTAGAAATCTTAATTTCTTTCAGTATTAAGCAATATGAAGCTTATCCTTTCAAAAAGAAAATTGATGCAGTTATTGCTCCTTACAGCAAGATGCAAATTATATACAGTATTACCAATAAAGTTTATACAAGATGTTCTGTACTCATTGTCTTAGGTTTAATGAGCTGGGCTAATTATACCATGCCATAACTAACCGAGTAATAACAGAATTGATTTTTTTCTTCTACAAGATGCTCTGGGCTTGTTCTCAGATTTAATATGCCCGTGTAATTGCACGATTTTGTAGTTCAGCAAGTCGTCGGAGAGTATTTATCTTGTAAATAGTATTGTAAGAGAGTGCAACTTCTTGTCCACTTTGTCCACGCTTACAAGTCTGCACTTTGACTTCTGAGGAAAAATCTTGTTGACCTAAAAGAAACACAAAGTTGCTGAATTTCAGTTGTCTGATGCATGCAGGAAAGAAACTTTTCTCAATTTCACATTTTCATTTCCTCTTTTATTTAAATGAGCCAAAGGCAAGCTACGATGTCTCTGTAGTAATGTGTTTTTTCTGTAGGCTAAGTAGTGTGAGTGGAATTTGCCTCGATTTTGACTCTCCAAGTTGGCCCTCTGCTTCTTTTGTAGGCAGTGGAGAAGGAGCTCATCTCCAAAAAGCAACCCAACCTTTCCTAAAATAGGTGCCTCACAGATGAGGTAGATTAACTTTTGGAGTTACTGATGTCTCTCCATTCCCTGGAGAGACTGGTGCTTCCCAGTGTGTTCTCCAAGTATCCAGAGGGTAACAGTGGTATCCCCAGAGAAGCCAGGTAAGAAGACTTGGCTGAGCAGATACCGAAGGGTCCCAGAGGAGCTTAACCAAAGATGTGGCTGGTGGTAACCAGGAAAGCTGACACAGCAGGATTTTGGAGAACTTGAGTCCATGGGGTCATGAGGTTTTTAATCTGGAAGTCTTTGTTAGTTGATGTGCCTTGTGCTATCGCGCTTAAGACAAACGTGATGCTTAGTCCTGGTAATGTGCTGTTGTGGGGTAGTTTTGCTCTTAGCTCTGTGTGAGCCAGCTTAGCTCTTGTGATTGCTAACTTAAAAGTTTTTTTTTTCCTGTAGCTTAGATTAAGCTTAATGATTTTGTCATTTCTTCTGTTACCTTCCTTTAAGTAGGATGTAAAAAATCCAATACCCTGTAAAATAACATCTATCTTTATTTCCTTTTAAATAAGAGTTCATGGAGCAGCCAAGACTATTTAAAATATATCGTAGAATATACCATGCAGAAAGAGAAGCCACCAAATAAGTGGATTTAGAACCATAATTTGACCAGCAGTGGGTTCCTTTTGAATGTTGTCCTATTGATGTCAGTTTGAAGTGTAAAACAAAGCAAAAATTGCTTCCTTTTTTGTGTTTTGTGTGAAGTGTTTTAGGTTAAAATCTTTGAACTGACCATATTCCTTCCTGAATCAGATAAAACTATTAAGCCAAAGGGCAAGTTGGCCATTATACTTGTCTTTTTCATCAGCTGAAGAAGGCTTAATTTTACCAGCAGTGTAATTTGTTGGTTGATTTGGTTCCCCCTCTTGAAGAGTTGGCAGAATATAAATGATGGATACTCTGCAAATGGGTACCTGGTATTTCACATCATTAGAACTAACGCTGCTGTTGCCGTAATGTTACAAAAATGCCTTCAATGCATCTGTTTTCTTGAAACTGCATTCCAGATGTTAATTTACAGTCTGCATCTGCTTGGTTTTGGTGGTTTTGTCAAGTTGCAGGTCAAAATTATGACTTGTTTGCTGTCAAGAGAATGCCAGCATTTGCAACACGGATGCCTTACGCTGAATCCTTGTCTGTAATTGCAGTCTAACTTGTGTTTTTGCCTTAACTTGCTAGACGAAATGCATACGTAGCATGAGCCTGCTGTAATTGTGTGTGACCCTCCTTGTGTGTATACGCTCTTTGGTTTCTGGAGTGCAAATCTTAGAGGCCGTGCAGGTCAGAATTTTATTCTGTCTGAGTTTGTGGAGTAAGTATGGTAATGCTGGGAAGCAGATGATGACCTTCTCGTCTTGCAGAAGTGTTGAAACTCCTCCTTGACGCAGCGATCAAAAGCCGGGTGTAATCTCGATTCTATGACTGTAGTAAATGCTGGGTTTATTGCTAAGTGAAAACATTTTCAGCTATTAACTACGGAATTGTAAACTACACCTCCATGACAGCAAAAATAAATGTCAGTCTCTCACCTTGAAATATGGCTGAAAGATGTGTGCTAACGAATATGCTAGTATGACTTTTTTTTTTTTTTGCTAAAAGCCTGCCTTTGAATTAATGTGAAATTAGTGACATGCAGCATTTTACTTAGAAACTCATTATAATTCCAGTCATTATCTGATACTTCAAAAGGTAAGTATACTTAATCTCTTCTCTGACCTATGTTGATAGCTCCCCCCCCCCCCCGAATTTGTGTCTTTTTTTTTTTTTTCTTTTTTTAAATAATCAGGTGAAAAAGTGGTGAAGAAAGGGGATGGTTGGGGAACCAGATGCTTCTGTGCTGTGGTCTTTGCCCTGAGGACACTGTAGGAGTTCGTGCTGCTCCAAAAGTGATAAGTCCTGAGGTCAGGTACAGCAGACGTGCGCACGTAAGCAAAGCAGTGCATATGCACAACTAATGGGAGTAGTAACAGCTCCTTTAATTTAGCTTATGGGCAAGTCTTCGCTGTAGTTTATCGTACTGGCATTGCAATAATTCCTGTTGCTGAAGCTCTTTAAAGTTGTAAAGCAGCAGCTGAGGATGGTCAGCGCTGGGAGGTGAGTGCCAGTGTCATCTGCTGTGTTTTTCTCTTGGCACTGTGCTATACGCTTTTTAAGAAGTAACCAACATCACTTTTGCAAAACTTAGGTTTAAATGAATTTTATGTCTGTAATGTAATGCCACAATAACAATACGTTGCATTTTAAAACCAGTGGATTATAAACACTACAGGTAGCTAAAAATACTTTAGTTCCTCATTTAGCTTCCAGTAACTTGACTCTTTTTAGGTGTATTCCTGCCTTTATTTTCCCGGCCAGAAATATGTTCTGATATTTTAACTTTGCTTCCTTCTTAAATGAGAGTTGATGTTTGAGCCGCTCTTTTGAAATGAACAGTAGTCTCACTTTGAAACCCTCAACAGTAACCAGTGCTGGTGAGGGCTTTTAACAAATCTTTCTGCCATTGGGTTAATTTAATTCATATCAACGGTGCTGTGAACGGTTGCGTAAAAAGTTTTTTCTCTTCTGCTAAAATGCGTCCTGCATAGTGTTACCGTGCAAATGAGATGATGCAGGAGACAACTTTTTGCATGTAATTTTTTTAAAAGGGAAAAAAACCCAGTAGAGCAGTAACATGTGTGTCTAATCCTTTAGAGTATGAAAGATTGGGTTGCAATGACTTCTGAAAAGGCAACAAAAAACCTTGTATATCTCTGCTTTTATAACCCAAACCTGGGTAAGTAACTGTGCAGAATAGGGAAGGGCTTACATGAGTATAATTCATGTTTACCTTTTTCAGTACAAGACACTAAAACTTGTTTTGATGAGAAATGGAAATATTTATTTCAAAGAAAGTTGTAACACTGGGAAAAATAGGACCTTGTTTTCCTTCTATAGGTTTATTTCCATTCTTCAGCTTCAATTTGTTTTACTTCTGTTATTTTTCTTGTTATTCTTATTGTTGGGGAACTCCTTAAAGCTTTTACAACCGGCAAATCTTCTCTTATATGTTGGGCTTCAGTGGCAGCTTGGAATCGAAACTCTGGGCAATCCGGCTGGCAAGCTTCTTGGAGCTGCCTCCAAATTTGCCGCTGGTGTTTCTCAGGGGTGCGTCCCTGCTTCCTCTGGCCAGGCAGCCACGGTACCGTGCTCCAGGTCCATCTGGCTCGGCCGGGCAGGTCCCCGATGGATGGGGGTTCAGGCTGCCCTTCTGGTGCCCTGCGATGCTGCGAGCGCCGCGGGTACCCCCATCATCTCGCCTTTCCTCTGCCGAACCTGTAACGCTCGCTGTCAGCTTTGCTCGGTGGCACCTTCGTGCGGCCGCACCCTGCTAAAAATGCCTGTGAGTGACTAATGGTTTCACGTTGAAAACCCTGCTATAAGGCAGGAAAGTTTTGACCCGCCGTGGCTTCTCGTGTCCCCTGAAGCAGGTCAGAAAACTAAAGTGTCTTCAGGATGAATTGAAATATATCTTCATGTAAGTTATGCTCGCATACAGGTACTGGCACCAAATTCAGTTCTCTTGCCGTGCATATAGCGGTTTATCCAGATGTATATATGCTGGTAATTGGCAGCCGTGACTTAATTGCTGTTTCCAGACTAGTAAGAGCTAAAAATCCACCTGTAATTCTTAGTTATGGTAGTTAGGATTAGATTGGGGCTGCCAGTTACCAGGCAGGAGGGGGGGGGGGGAAAAATCTGTAATTTTTTCATTTACCTCTGTTAAACAATTGTATGCACTTGCAAACTCCAGTGAGATGAGTAAATTCTCCATCTAACTTAAACTTTGCAAAAGAGCATGAGGTTTCTGGTGTGGTTTTTATGTTTCTCTCCCACCGTGTCCTCGCTGTATATTGCATGAAGTGTAAGCAACACTTGTTTAAAGAACTGAAAAACTCCAAACCTTGGACCTGGAAAAGATTATCCAAAGAAATGAGAAGCTTGTTGCAGGGAGTGGTTTTCTTCTGGAACATAAAGTATGCAGTGCTGGATGGCAGCACACTCTCACTTGTTCAGCGTTCCAGAGGGGAGATGGTGGTGGTGAGAAATCCAAGACGATGGAGAAGGTGGACAGGCTTCCTTGTCTCCGTTTCACCTCATAGTTTATTTTTTTTCCCCTGGATCCCAGTGGTCTTAGTCCTGCTGGTTTCTGCCAGCGTATACATGTGCATTGGCAGGCCTGAGACTTGTAACCTTTTCCATACCTTGTCATGGCCAAGTTTTGGGTCTTGTAATAAAATCTGAGACTTAAAGCTTATTCAAGCTTTCTCTAAAATCATACACAAGTGGGCAGTTGTTCCAAGTATTCAAAAACCATCTGAATAATTTTTTGCCCTGTTCCTTCTCCCTAACTTACTCTTCCTTGTTTCCAACAGCTACCCAAACACAGCGTTACCAAGCAAAAGGCAGACCTTGGAGGACACCGGGAATTAGGGCTTCTGGGTTATTGAGGAAGCACTTTGCCACGTGTCTGTGCCCACCACTAATTTGTATGGGATTTGGTGTTAGATGTGAATTAGGAATTTCTTAGACTCTTGTTTTGTATTTTGGTGCTTTTAATGGCGTTTTATTTAGTCATGGTTATTTTCACAGATTGAATTTCGGTTTGTTTGGGTATTTTGTTTCCTAGAGCTATAATGACACCAAGTTCTCTTCTTATGTATCTTGTTAGGCTGCCAAGGAAGAATAAAAGTTAGTAAACAATTTTTGGAGCAGACAGCTTCTGTCTTGGTGAACATCACCAGAAGCTGTCATCAGGAGCTGCTAGAGCTTTTCAGTGGCAATGGTGGCACTTGCAAAACTTCGAAGTATTGTGTATTTTTTTGCCCCCACCCCCCCCCCCCCCATTTTTGTGAGAGCTCTTGCTGGTACTCCTAAGGGTGCCACTACCAGCCAGGGGGTTCGGGTAATAATCCTCTTTGCTTGAACCTTCTTCAGATAGAATTTGCATTAGTGGATGTTTTTTCTTTAAAGAAATGACCAGGGAAATTGAAAAACTTCAAACTGTTGGTGACTAAATCATGTTTGTTATGAAAAGGTTTGGTTTGTATATTAATAGAAATAGAAAAGTAGTCATTGTTTTCGCATAAAAGCAGCTGGTACCGCTTGATGCCAGAGCTTTGTGCCAAAGAGAAGTTGCAGCAAATCCTATTGAACAAAAACAGTAGGGGAGAGAAAGGATGATTCATAGCAATGAAGAAATTAGGATAGTAATAAAAAGGAAAGGCAACTCTCCCGAACTTGGGTGAGGACGTTTTCAAGCAGGGATGTTCTATGTGGTACGGCGATACCAATCCCCGTGAAATACCTCAACAGTGTTCAGCATCTGTTGGAAACCCACCGGGAATCCATTTAATGCCCATGCATAGGTGGATGCAGTATTTGCCTTTGAAGGGGATAAGACTATGCAGTATTAAAAATTCTTTGCCCAGCTTATTTGAGCTTTAGGGACACAGTTTCCATATGGGGATGCCAAACACTATTACAGGTATGCGTGACTTGCTGTCGTCTGTAAGGAAAGAGGTTGTTTTAACTCAAAGTTTCTTAGATTTTTTTTTTTTTTTTTTTTACAGACAGGTACAAGAGAGGTTGAATGTAGTGGGTGTCTTGGTGGGGGCGGGCAGGAGGGTACGGAAGCTGGAACTGGATTTTATCAGAATCTCTGAAGACTCAGCAAGGTATTCATAAGGTGTGACAGAATAATCCCACGTAGGGTAGGCGCCAGCAAAGCCCTGAAGTGCCACATCTAGGGAATGTGAAAAACCTGGCAGATTTCTAATGGTCTATAAAAACAGAGCCTGAGAGGCAGTGTGTGCTGGTGGCTGGATCAGTGGATTTCTCCTGCCTCAATAACGGTGCCCTGAAGGCACCATTCAGCATCGTTTCAAAATGGTTGTGATCATTAAAAGCAACAAGCTGCTTCAAAAGTATATTGAAATTTAGGATGCTCTGTTTCAAAATGAGAAAAGAAATTACAAGGCTGGAGCGAACAAGCCAGGATATGCAGTGTCGGGTTGTAACTCTCTTCTCCTTTCCAAAACAGCCCTTGATGCAGCTTTTCACCTGCCTTCTAACAGCATACCATTTCATGTAAAACGTCAGTCATTAAAGAATACTTTGGCAATATTGAAGTTATGGCCCTACTAGAATTGAAAAATACGTGAGGGGAAGTTGCTTTCTGAAAGGAATTGATTTAGGAAAAAAAAAATATCTAATGCATTGTGCAATAGGTGATGTTACACTTGCAGTACAAATGCTTAAACACTGAATTTAGCATGAAATAGTTGTATAAAACAGATGAGTAGAAAAATTCTTGGAGGAAAAGGAAGCTAAGTCAATGACACATAAATAACAGCTTATGGAGCGTTTATCTTAGAATTAATTATTCATATATAAATGTGCGTGTGTATATATATTTTAAAACGTATAACCCAATGGTTATAATAACCAGAAAAGGCATGATGGCTATGAAGCTCAGTTAATTGTTTGATATTACCGCTTTTGCAATATAAATTTAAGAATTTAAAGTGTTTTAAACAGTCTCTGGAATGTTTGGTGTTGCACAAAGCGCAAGAGTGCTAATTAGAATAGCAAACTTGCAGAGAATTGCTTATATGATGTCAGTATTCATGTTTAAGGCAGTAGTAGAAACCTGTAATTGCTATTTTCTTGTTAAGCCCAGTTACTACAAGGGCTTGCATCATTTCAAGAGCAGTAGCCTTTTCTACCGCATGTAACTTCTGTTATACATATAATTAGCCATAATGATAGATGTGCATCAGCACTTTATTTACAAACAAGATAGTATTTTTTGAAATAATTGCAAATAGTTTCCTTTGATACAAATGTTAAATTTTTTTTAGAGTGCATACTGAACTACAGACAGTGAAAATTTGTTTTAGAGTTTATTAATTGGGGAAATAACGATCGGTTGCCTAGTCAGAACTGTTGCCTGTTCTATCTGTAGGGTACCAAAATTACCAGCAGCTCGTTGCAGCGCTTCCCCTCTGCGAGAGCGCACGCTGATGATCTCAATTAAGCACGGCATTTTGATAACACTTACTGGATAAGCGTTGTCAAAACCACGTGTACAATAGCGTGTCTTTACTGTGGTGTCCGTTACTGTTCTAAATTAATAAATACTCTGAAGTTCCTTGCCTGCAAGGAACGTACGGCGGTCAGGTGTGCACTGCTTTCGTGTCTCTACGCAGGGAATGCTAACGCTAGGGACCGCTCAGAAGTTGAAGAAAAATCAGTTATCTTACAAAAACAAGGTTTAAACTCATAAAAAACATCCTAAAAACCTGTGATATTTTAACTTCTTCAGCAATTTTCATTGGAATTACTATTTTATCTGTCTTACAGCATCCGAGGTAGTAGCACTTGGAGTTTATGCTCATTTGATGTATGCTGGACTCTAAAACAGGAGGGAGATGTTGATTGTGCATATGCATTTCATTTTCAGATGGTTTGGGTTCTGTGTATATATAGTGTCAGCTTGTTCTATAAAGCTGGTCAGTCAATAGTAGAAGTACAGCTCCCAGTATGTAAAAGCATGTTAAAATTGAGGTTTAATGGGTAACGTAAAGTGATTCTTTTCTGAGAGAAAGGAAGGAGAAGAAATAGTGGAAGGCTTTGGGTTTTTTTCTCTTGCTCCTGGAGACGCTAAGCTTGGATTGAGCTTTAGATGGCCAAGCTTGAAATGGATTAGTTCTCATGGTACTCTATATAAAAACTTAGTCAAAACTTTGTAAAGTCTGGATCTTGATTAGATTGGAAAAAAAAATCAATAGTGATCTTGGCTAAAATGTTTGAGCCTGTTTAAAGCTTCTCTTTTGCTATTCACTTGAGGGAGAAATCCCTCAAGCACAGAGAATACTGTTTTTTTTTCCAGTTTCATTGTGTCACAAAACAGGAGGAAATCTGTATTTCTTGCTTTATATAGCTCAGGAGGGTCACCAGATTTTTTCACTGACTGCTTTTTGTCCCTTTCAACTGCACCGACCAAGAAGAATAAACCTAATGCCTCCCTCTTATGAACTCAGTAGAACTGTGGCTTGGCCTGGCAAGTTTAGTCCATGCGTTGTTGGAAGACTAAAACCAATTTTCCAGTTCTTAATGGTCTAAAGCATATAGGCATTTGTCTCTGGAGTGTCCACGTAGATGTGCACTAAGATAGATACCTTCTTATGTCTTTCCCTTCTTGTGTCCCCAAATGCCACCTTTACACCCATCCTTTTTTTTTTTTTTTTTCCTCTGGCTACTGCCTGGGCAAAGAGGTCTCTCTGCCCTGGCTGATGCTGGTGCATGTATGCTGTTTTGTAAGACTGGCAAATCGTTAAACTAGGTCTCTGTAAGCCACACAGAGTCACTGATTTCTTGCCAAACATGTAACTAAATACCTTTAATCTGTGTGCCTCTGAAGTTGCTTAACAAGCTTGAAAGTTAGTACAGGGAGGAATGATCACAAAAGTCCTTTTCCTTAGGAAAAAAGACTCCACTGGCAACAGTTTTGCCTGCTCTATGATCTAATGCTTTTCTCTCCATCAGAAGTGTAGCTATTTGCTGTTGTTTTAGAAAGTATTATAGCTCACTTGGGCGCAGATGTTATTTACCGCCTTGATTTTTCGTTTCATGGATCACCGTGCTATTCAAATTCTCTTTTTCTGCTCTTTTTGACTCTGGCTGCAGCTGAACTTCTGAATGTGAAGGCTTGTTTCAGCTCGGGCTGATGTTGATTGCTACTGCTCTTGCGTGGTGTACTTGCTTCCAAACTGAATAACATAAAGAAGGTTGTTTCATAGGCCTGGCTTATATCTCTTGATACGACCATTTTCGAGAGCATGATGAGCAACAGCTGTTCTTATAGCTCCTGAGCTGCCTCGGCCAATATCTCCCACTTCTTACCTTGGAGTAACTTTAGAGAATGGGGCTCCCAAAGACTGCCAGTAGTTCGTTTTAGAAAATACAAAAATAATACGGATTTCATATTTTACTTTTCAAAAGCAAAAAAAAAAAAAAAAAAAAAAAGTCATTACTAATAGTTCATGGTTCTGCGTCTAAGAACACTGTGGCAGTTTGCACAAATGATTTCTGGAGAAAAAGTCACTACAGTTGAAAATGTGTAACAAAAAGTGTGTTATTAGAAATCTGCGCAATACTTGATATTTTGTGTGTGTAGAGGAAGATGAGATTTTAGAAAGCTTAAAGCTGTTAAGTTCGTGATCTGTCCTCGTGGTTTCCAGGCTTTTTTATTCATACATTTTGTCATTCATCAGAATTTCTCATTTCTCTCTAACGTTCTGTAATTCCTAAGAGAATAAGGAGTATGGCACTGGCTGTGGCCCTGGGGTTCATTCATGCTCATGCATAAAAATTTCCTTTTCTCTTTCTGAGCGCACAGTTGATCAGCCGTTTTCTCTATTCATTTAGGAAAATTTCTGATCTTTAGTACACCAGATTGTTTTTTCAGATATCATCAAATTTCATTGAATCTTCTCTCCTCAGATGTTCCTGAGGAGAATCTGTGGGGTTTTTTCAATAGCTATGTCAATTTGTGTATCTCAAGACCTTGTATCCCTCAAGCTTGCTTGGCTTTCATAGTCACGCCAACAGATTTCTCAGGGTAGTTAAGGAATGATTTATTTTTTTTCGCTTCAGAGATACTTTTATTCTTCTGAGGGAAAAAGTCGAAAAAACAAAGCCAAGGAAAATTGACAATATTACACAAAACCCTGAATATAAAACAGCTGCGGCACGTTCATGTGTTAGGGGAACTCTTGGCTTTATGAATTAACTACTTTACCAAACTGTTGAAGCTGATTTATTACCTATGAGAAGTACTGACTGAGGCTGTAAATATCTGAGGTCTTGTATTTGTAGTGCTGTAAAATAGATGGTTACGAATAAGCTTATGAATTTACCCTTTCTTCCTCCCTGAGGCATTCAGAGTTAGCAGTACATCTAATTTCTCTGGGTAGCTCTGTCTGTTAGGAAGTCCAGGGACTAAAATCCTTAATTTGTTGGCCAAATGATATCTAGCTTGTAGAAATGGGCTTGTCAATTTAGCAGAAATGGATCGGGGAACATCAATTTTGCTCCCCCCCGTCTGTTAACCCGGCTTCTTTAACCACGCCACCTCTAGGAAATACAAATGTAAGAAGCTAGAAAGCTGGTAGAAGCCTTGGGCTGAATCAAATAGAAATAACCGAGTACTATTGCTGCGCAGGAAACTAAGCTTAAACCCTGCTGTTCCTAATGGGTCAGCGCAAATAGCTGCGTCCAGGAGCCTCGACTGCCGCAGCGGTAGCGTGGTGTGGCCAAGGCGGGTCGCTTCGCCCTCGGGTCGGCGTTTCTCCGCAGGTACGGTGGGACGCGCGGCTCTGGCAGGCCTCCGGGCCTGGGTGTTAGCCGGGCGGTGGGTGACGGGCTCTGGGGGTGCCAGCCGCGCCTCTGACGGCTTTTTCGTTCCCCACGCCGTCACGGGGAAGCCTTTAGCTTCCTCAACTGCTCCGTTTTTGGCAGGTTCGAAAAGATCGCACAAAGGTGGCCGAGGCCGTCTCCGGCTCGGCGCTGCGGACTGCCCCCGCGGCAGCGGGCTCCGGAGGTCCTCTGCTCCTCTGGTGAAAATCTTATTTTGCCGGTTCTGAAGGGACTTCTCCCTAGTTTTAGATCCCTCTAGTTTTGCGTCGTGTTTTCAGCCTCTCCGCAAGCGGTGCTGCTCTGCAAACCCGGACCGTCTCTCGCCTCCGCCTCTTCCTTGGCTGGGCCAGAGAGTCCCGGCCCGCCCAGCCTCTCCCCCTAGGGCGTTTTTTTGTTTTCAGCCGTACGGGTGTTACATTATAGCTTGCTGTGTCGTGTACAGTCGTCGTTTGCTGGGAGATAAGCCGCAGTCAGACTCAACCTTTTCCGCTACGAGAATAGATGTCCTTGTAGAGCTGTGCTTTGGAGATTTGTAAAGAAATAAAAAGTGCCTTTAAACGAAAAACCTCGAGAGATTTCAGCTGATGAAAATGTAAGACTGAGGCTAAGCCGCTGTGGGGGGGGAGTTCTTGAGTTATTCTCAAAAAATCTTCTGTGGTACTAGAGTTCCTGGGGGGGGAGGGAGGGTGGGGAAGCAAGATCCACCTCAAATTCATGGAAGGGGTTGGGTTTGACCTTAAACCATCTGACACCTCTGTCATTTTCCCCACTCCAACTTTGCCGCACAAGCAGCATGTCCCTCGGCTACCAGACACTGCGTTGTTACGTGCTCAGGGACAGCTAGGAAGCTTTTACGGCCCTTTACCCACGCTCTGCTGAAGGTCGACAACCTGGGCCAGCGTGGCTCTGACTCGCAGCCCGTTGCACAATTGGGGTTTAAACGATATAGTTTGGTTTCAGTCTGAAACGTGCCTGCCTTTTGGACCGTTTCACATCAATTCGTACAACCAGCTGTTTTTTTGAGAATTTCTTTTTCTTTATCCTCCTCTTGTAAAAACAATTTCAGGTTTTTTGGTTTGGTGTTTTTGGGGTCTGTGGGTTGGTTTTTTGGGGTTTTTTGGGGAGTTTTTTTGTGGGGTTTTTTTTGGTTTTTTTTGTTAAATTTACCTCTGTTATATCCCAGTAACCGGGTGGCCAATGACTGTAACTGGGTGGGCTGCATGAAGAGAGCTCGGCTGTTTGAGTGAGGCCCGTGTGTCATCCCAGTCAGTATCTTCTCAACGTCTAGTAGAGCTCTGGAGCGGTGACTCTGGCCTTAGGGGTTACCGTCTATCTGAAACCATCTTCTATTTGTCTCTCCTTACTTCCACTCTTGTCTTGCTGTCTACTTGTTCCCCCTTCATGGCCTTTTTCTTTGTCAGTGCTTTCTTCCATTTTCCTGCCTCCCAAGTTATTTTAATCAGACTTTTCATTCTCTTTCTACATAATCTGACAATTTATACCTCACATTCTAAAACTTTCCCAAAATACATGGTTGCTACACCTCTTGCCATTGCCTGTGCTCCTTTCGCTGTTCATCAGGTTTGAACTCGCTTACATCCTCTCATGTATATCGATGGTGCTTTTGGCGTTCTAGCTCCAAGTACTCCGTTTTGCTCTGGTTCCCTGCTGCTTTACTCCACTTCTCTCTAATCTTACGGAGGAACGATGTTAGATTGGCTTTCCATGCAAGCTCCTTTCTCCGACTTCTTCCCAAGAGAAGTGGGGAAGAGCAAAACCGGAGTCCAGCCTATCCAGGAACCTCTGCAACTGTGGAAAACCAGCTCAGCACTGTGACTTGTTACGAAGTTGTCGCTGATTGCCCAAATGGAGGACCTTGCCCTGCACCTCACCTGGTCTGTCAAGTGAAGCTTTTTCCAAATGTGCTCGACATAGGAAAACGTGATAAGCTTTTCCATGAAGGTTGATTTTACATAATGGCATATGAAGGTAGGTTCTAGATGATTTGCATAAAAATCAAACAAAAACTTGAGAAGAAGAAATCTGCTACCTTTTATCATCCCTTGTTTCAAATTGGATAGAAATTACTCACAGATCTAGATAAATTTTATGTATTCATCGCTAAGTAATCAAGTTCTAAAGTTGTTTCTCTCCATTTCCCTGTCTTATTTTCCTTGTGGTGTTCCATCACAAATTTTCAATGATTAAAATCAACCCTTCAGATTTTTGGAGACGGTGATACTGAGGGACTGGCTAGGTTACACTTGGCAGAAATCGTATAACATTGATTTTTTTTCTTCTGGAAAACCTATTAAAGGGAAGTTAAGATCCATTTAAAACTTACCATTAATGTTTGACCTTTTTTTTTTTTTTTTGGTTGTTGGTTTTGTTGTTGTTTGTAGGTTTTCTTGTTCGGTTGTTTGGTTGTAGGTGTTGTTTTGGACTAAAGAAGGTGGAGGCATGTCGGTTTTAGAAGTAGGTTTTAGGGCCCTGCTGCCAGGCAGAGCTTTGAGGTGGGTCTGCACAGACTCTGAATGTTGGAAAGCTTTGAAACAGGAAAGTTTTATTAAACTATAAACTAGAATAATTGACTGTTTGGACAGAAGTCAAATGATGTGGGAAGGTGTAAAAGAAATTAAGAGGTTCACATGCAAATCCTTCCTTGACCATTGTGTCCTGGCAAACGGATTTATTCTCCCGGCCTTGATTTCAATTGCTCGCTGACTTTGTGGTGGCAAGCCCTTACCTCGAGATGTGGTGTTCACTTATTTTAGTTTTCAAGTGTTTAATAAGATTGACTGCAGTGGGATGCTGAGCAAAGCGCAGTAATATATTTTCCCAGAGCACTCTCTCAGCCTCCTCTGACGGGTGGCTCAGAGACTGCTTGAGTATAGGTGGTCTTTCTGGTTTTAGTAGTTGTCATTTTTCTGCTGTGATTTAATCCCGTCACTTTTTGAGCCTGTTCCAACTGTACTACAGCTTAACTAAATACCCAGTGGCTTCTTTTGAACTTGCTCCTTGGTGGCTTCATTGAATCCTGTGCAATCGTTGCCTTGGAAAAGATGAGGAAAAGCAGTCCCTCGCGGTCTCCTCTGTGCTGGTCTCGCCTATAAGACCTTCACCTTTGCAGGTGGAAGATTTCTAGTGCTGTATGCTGAAAACAGTCAGTGAACTTCTTCACGTCCCTCTTCTACCTCCTCCCCAGGTCTTCTGTGAAGGGTGAAGAATACAGGCCCTAGCTCTCCTGCCTGTGGTATCTCACTGATGGTCCTTCTGTGGCCTTGAGAGCTGGCCACGTGCTCCCTACTTCTGTCTGCAGTCCATCTTTTTAACTACTGTGATATACATGTGAGGACCTTCCATATCCCACAGCCACCTCTGTGAAGTCAGTTAATAAAGCAAGACATTGTGGCATCCAAAAACAAAGTTCTTGCTTTATACCGATTTTTACTGATCAGCTGAGAAAAGAGTAAATATTAGTAGACATCTCTAATTTTATTCCTTTTGGGGTTTAATTTCTTCCGTGATGGATCCTTTTGGTTTATTTTCTTCTGATAGATCTGTCTTTGCTTAGCTCTTAAGCTGTGGAAGGCGGTTTCTTCTTGGTGCGCATTTATCATGAGTTGATCAGGAAACGTGGCCATTGTAAAAGGACTGAAAATTGAGAAAAACTAATACACTGAGACGGAAAGGAAGGAGAACGAAATCTATTTCGTCTCCTCCTTGACTCAGCTTTCTACTTTAGTAGTAAATTGCAATAACAGTGTAAAAGTAGGGCAGCAGCACTAGAAAGCAGGAAAACTAATGGTTGAAAATTATTATTGTTTTTGTAAGTAACTATGTCAAGGTACAATTCCGAATGGGAAAGGCATCTGGTGTCACAGCGGCGATGCGATGGCACAAATCTAACAGGAAATCACAAGACTTCTCTGAGGGACTTGATCCCTTCTCTGTCAAATGCAGGCTGCTGTATATATTTACATGGGAGTATTTCATTCTTGTTAAAATAGTTGTGTGTTTAGCACAGTTCTTGGTGAAATGCAGCCTTACAGGCAGCTTTGCAATCACAGGTCAACAGTGTCCCAATTCAGAAAGAATATGTATTTTGTTGCATTTACTGGAGCATGTAATGTGTCTTTTTGTCCAAGGCACGCTGTGAAGTGCTTAATCATATAGTTGGTGTATTCAAAGGATAACTGTAGTGCTAAGGAAAGAATTTATTAAATGAAGATAACTTTAAACTATCGAAAGGGTTTTAGTGAATATTTGAATCTTAAAACACTAGGAGAAAAGAAATGTCTTTGATTAAATTTCTGTTTATTTTTTAACTTTTTGGGGGGAATATCTCTTTTTTTACATGGCAAATACATTGTATTCTTTGTAAATATAAATACAGCCTTTCCTATTCTCAAGTGGTCTTGCCGACTTTGGCACTTTAAATGCATGCTTTGTATCTTCTGTGCACCTGGGGAGAAATTTAAAAGGGCAACAGATTTTGGGGCAACATCCTCTTTTTCCTTTAAAAGAAATAACACCAACCAAAGCCCCAACCTATAGGGATTTTTTTTCTCTCTGATTCGTATTTGGGAAAGGGGAGAAAAGGCACACCGATATCCTCAATGTGTCAGTATATCTGATCGCAAAAGATAGGTGCATTGAAGCAGAATAAGAGGTCATCTGTGTTTCTAGCCAATTTCTGCCACTCTTCTCTCAATTAAATATGTTAACGTGACAAAAAACTTTGTGTCACTAGCACACGCTTTAAAAATCTTCATCTGGAGGCCTGTTCTGATTTCATTAATTTTCCCTTAAATAGCAGTGCCTAATTATAAGGCACGTTAAAGCTTATGTAAAAGGGGAAAAATCTGCTGCAGATAAAATCAAATTTTCTTTTACTTTTATAGGCTTTCTGGGGGCTACTTTTGAAGTGGAATAACAGTCATGACAAAGAAAAAGAATTGCCCTGACTTCAGGGGTCTGTTCTAACCATGGGAGCTGGACAAATTGGAATTGAAAGGACCTCTCCAATTAACATGTTGTCTGCTGCTCGTGCGTCAGACAATACACTGAATAGGCAATTAATTACAGATGTTTCAGCTTGTGTGGTTTTAGGTCAGATCATAGATGTGGCTCGTGCCTCTGGATAGTTTTTTTTCCTCTAGTAGCCTAATGAGAAAATAAGCACTCCGGCGAGAGTGGGGGCAAGTGAGCAAGACGGGCTGGATCTCAATGTCACGCCTGCGGTATTGGGCGAAGGCGGGTCTGTTGTGTACGGGAGGGTTTCTGCCGTACGGTGACTCCTTTGCAATGACCTTGTTTCTCGTCTGGACAATGGTTTGCAAAGCAAGGGTAGCACTGAGGGATTTAGGATAGGAGAGTATTTGCATATTAAAGTGATTTTTTTTTTTAGAAAATACTGCAAAGGGTAGTTGCTCATTATTTCTCCGTGTTGAAAACTGTCTATTTTTGAGCTGAGCTTTTTTTTTATTCTACTAACTTTACTTTTGAGTGAAAGAGTTGCTGAACGGGTGTAGCAGCTGTACTGCTCTGTTGCATCCTCAAACCTATCTGCAACCTCAAAAGTAGCTGAGCTTTGATAATGTTGCCTACAGATTTAGAGAAGAATCCAGATTTCGTTTTGAGAGACGGGGTTTACCGTCAGCCATTTCAGCCTGGGTTTGTATGTGAAATTAAAAATCACTTGAATGAAGGTGGTAAGGAAGCAGGCTGAATATTTAAAAAGCTGTCTATGTCTTACTGGTATTTTTTCAGAAATTATCCTCCTCCCAAACTGTCTGGGAGCCCACAATAAAGGCTATTCATCTCTACTTATTTATTGTATGCCCTGCCTCACAGGAAGGCTCTGTTTCAGGAGACACACTTG
>NW_010525786.1:3353-13066 GCF_000687285.1 Phaethon lepturus | reverse complement strand
TTTTTTGAGAGACCACCTTTTTTTTTTTTTTTTTTTTTTTTTTCTGGCAGTGTGGTGGTTTGCAAGGCCAGCAGTTCATTTCACTGGATGCTGACTGTAGTCTTCACTTGGCCTATAAACTATATTTTGCACCCACAGAGCTGAAATCTGTGCACCTTCTGCACCTAGGTACCGTTTCCAACTTTCAGCAGCAAAGACGTTGGTTTACCAAAAACGCAGCCATGAATTAGGATTTTTGATTTTTCTAACTTCAGTGCATATTATTCTCCTCTACCCTTCAAACTTTGAGAAAAGTCTCCAGCTGGTGACAGATGGCTGATTAGGTAGAAAATTTTTGCATGAGCCATATTAATAGACATGTTTGTGGCTGAACCACATTAGCACTAACCTCGCTTGTTGTGATCCTGGGAGAGGTTGATAACGCTTGTTATGAAATGTTGAAGCGACAAATTAGCCATTAGGATTTTATAGCTGGTGTTTTTATTAAACGCTTGTTGCAGGACGTGTTGGCCTCAGAAATGGATGTGCTAAGGGTATAACGTTACCGCTGTCTTGGGCCACCTGAGAATGTTGTTCTTGGCGGGGGGAGGAGAAGAAATCAGTGATGATCTTAATTAGATGCAACTCCTTAGAAGTGACGCTCAGGCTATCGATGCGTACTTCTGATTTTGCTCAATTTGAGGGGCGGTTGCAGCCTGTCCCCTGAAGAGGCGGCTGGGTGTGTTTAGGAGACCAAGGTGGGGGAACTCATGTCTTTCCCTGCGAGGTCAAGCTGAAGGACTGTTAGGGCATGGGGCGAGGGTGTTGAGCACCAGTTCTGTGGTTGAACCCGAAAAAACGAGTGTCAGAGCTGGCTTTCCCCTCTCTTTACTGCTGTCCCCCTCTCTCCCCTCTGGGGGCGGTTAGGGGACAGCAGTAGCTGGCTATGCTACGCTTTGCCGACCACTGAAAGCCAAACTGTGTGGGTATTTAAAGCTGCCCCGCTCAATACCGGTCACAAACGTGTGGCTTAGAAAACGTTGATTGCTGTGGGGCTGGTGGAGATCCGGCAGTAACTTTGGGGCTTTTTTTAGTTCCTTTCTTTTGGTGTGTGAGGAGCTGTTAATCTGATGGTTGTGGATACTGGAAAAAGGTTGAAGCTCCCAGGTACTAAATCATATCTCTTCTTTTCTCCCTGTAATGGAAAGGTGGGGTAGAGGGCTCGGGAGTGATTCTGGATCTGTAAAACTGTATTGGAACACAGGAAGTGCCTCCCAAGTGCAAAATAGTATATATTGACGTCATCTGCTGTTAAGCTAATAAAATACGTCTGCTGCTCAAAACCCGTTTCATTTTCTTATATCTGCACCTTCTAAATAGGTCTGGCTTCAATTTATTCTGTTGACTTAAAAAAACCCAGTTTATTTGGACATTAAAAATTGAATTGTCAATTCCATTATCCTCCTCGTGCACTTCAATTTCAGGCTTATCTGCATCGATGAAGAAGTGTTCCAGGAAATACTTTTTTTTCTTTTTTTTTTAGTGTAAAAAAAATCTATTATTACTTGCAAAACCTATGTAGAAAGTTGCACAGTTGCTAATAATCTGGGATTTCCCCAGTGTATATTTTTGCTTGCTTAGAGTATTTGCAATTAGAAGTCTCCATCTCGACGGGGTAATTAAAAAATAATTTACCACTTGGAAGGAATAGGTCTCTTTGGGCAATCTGCACTGCTATTGGTTAATTATTACTAATTTTTGGTTATCTGATACAGTTCTTCCTGACCTGACATCTGCATAATGTAGAAGCTAATGAGAACAGAAATTAAGCCTGATAGTTGACATGTCCTCCATTCGATTTGAGAGAGTAAGGTAGAAAAAGATTAAAAATAAAATGGTCAAAGTGGGACTTCAGCATTACTGGAAACTTTATACTATGCACAAATTTTTTATATAGCTAGATACATATGTAAAGAGAGAAAGACACACGTGTGATTTAGCAATCCTTCAATTGCTTTTTGTCATACTAGCTGAAATACTGACTGCAAAATCTGAATATTACGATTTTCTCTGCATAAGCTTAATACCTAGTTGCTGTGGGGGTTGCTGTAAAATCTAAAGTTGTCGTCTTTTTTTTGCAATAAATAAGCTTTTTACCTTTAGTGTTGCTAAGGAAATATTTCCATTGCATGCTACGCAATGATAATTTTTTTTTTTTAAATGTTATTCACTTAATGTATCTGAGTAACATCTCTCTCTACAAGCTACGTTGGATTGTCAGACCCTCCCGTTCGCCGTGCGTGGTTTGAGAAGGCGACGTCCTGCCGCAGCTCGTGTGGGTTACCCCTGTTGCACCAAGCTAGTTCTTGCCTGGCATCGCACCCAGCGGGTTTTCTGCACCTCTCGTGGCTCCGAAATCTTTGTCTTTGTCAATCTTTGGCAAAGTTGAAACTATCCATGGAGCTTTCATTGAGCCGCGATGCGGGTGGAGATCACAGGATCTAACAATATTTCAAAATACTCACGTGTCTCTTTTCATCATGTTAAGACACGCAAACTTTGGATAAAGGGAGAAGACAGCCTCGCGCTTGTTAATGCAAACTCTTGTCCGAAGCACACGGGCGTTTGCCCCGGAGTGCTCGGTGTGCAAACCTTTCCTCCTCGCTGCCGGCGACAGGTTTGCGCCCACGCGTGTGCGCGCAGAATACGCGTGTGATGTTTGCTCCCCGGTAAATCGCCGCCGGTAGCTCCGGGGGGCACCGGGTGCCGATAGTGCTGTGAAGCCAGAACACGCCGGCTTTTCTGTGATTTGGGGGCAGGCGAGGGGAAAGGAGGAGAAATTCTCGATGATTCTATCGTACTTAGCCCAACGAACTCGGAGTCCGGGCACCGTGTCAGCACGTTGGGAAGGGAGATGGGTTTTCTGGAGTATCATGGGGCAAGGGGAGGAGAGCAGAGTTTTGGGCCCCAGAAATAAACCGGAATGAGCTGTGGTTCCGGTGCCCACGGGGCGCACCCCCCCGGTACGAAACGCCTTGCGAACGGTGCAGCAACGCTTGGCTGAGGGAGCCTGCAGGACGGCCGCAGCTCGACAGACGGACGCGAGGGGAGGAAAGAGGTTTGCAGAGACAGAACTGATAGGGTTTCTTTAAAAGGAACTGCTCTGCCTTGAAACTGAGAGCAAAACTCTTTCTGGTACTTAATTTGATTGGTTTTTGTTTTTTTTTTAATTTACATTTTTGTATCTAATTGGCGTCTTTAATGTCTCGTGGGCACATGGAGACCGATGACATAAATGGAGTGCATGTGCAAAATAAACTGCGTGTGATTATTTTAAAGCAAATAAAGGTGAGATACATTACAAGACCATTACAGAAAATACTAATCTGATGTTCAGCTTGTGTCTTGCAGCTCTTGTACAGTAGTAAAAGGTTGTTTTACTTGTCTGAGACCAGGTTATTCCAATTAGCTGTGAACATGGACAGGTTTATTCAGAGACAAAAGGCCATCTAGCACATTGTGGAGGTAGTTTGCCCGTGTGGCTGTGACCTTTATTGATCCAGAGGCATTATTCCATTTTTTAAAAAATGTTCCATTTTGCTTTTGTTGACTGCAGAGCAATGAAATCATGTTACACTTCGAATTTGTCTTAATGAGAAAATAGCCATATCCCAACTGAGAGGATTATGATGATAAATGGGCAAAATCTGCGCCCATCTCAAAAACTAAATGTTTTTTTCTTTTTATTCAGCAGCCACACAGCTTATGAAATAGGACGACAGATGCAAACAAGCAAGTTAAAAAGCCCATACAATAAGATTGCAGCAGAACTTTTTAAAAAAGGGGGTGTGCAGCATATGAAACGAAGCCATCTGTCTCTGTGTTACAAAGCATTCATTCCCTTGGAGAGCATAATTACGGGTCTGGCTTTTCTGTTGCTGAATTTTCATACAAAATCGTCCCTAAGAAAAATAGAATTGATTCAGAATAATGTAAAATAACTCACTCGTGCTACTGCAAATTCCCTGGAGTACAGCCACAGTTATAATTTCTATTGCTGTTTGCCACCTCTCCCAATGGCATTAGGTGAGAATAGTGGTATCTGCGGTGGCGGTTTACTGACCTGGTGGCTTGTCATTAAAAAAAAAACCCTCTTTCATGCTTTATCAATAAAAGAATTTGGTATGTTGGAACAATTATAACTTTGAAATAAAACTGAAAGAACAACTGAATTGTATTTCTTACAAGGGGGGAAATTGAGCAAATTTCAGTATTTAGCTTAGAATTCAGCATTATAATTTTTTTACCTATTTTTAGGTAAAAGAGTAATATTTTGAATAATACATGTAAGTATATGTGAATCATTCAAATTAGCCAGGCTTGCGTCCTTTCAGTCTCTTGTTCCACTTAGCCATAAATTATTTATTTTAAAAATACCAAGTATTAACACTTGGTGTTTTAATAGAACTGAATCGGGTAATTTTTGATTGGACTGTGGCTGAATTACAGCGCTGTCCTGAAGACAGGAAAGCTGGTGCTCGGGGTTTCGCACTGCTCCATGTGAACTATTGTACTGCTTATGCAATTTCACTTATTTAAAAACGAGGCTTCTAAAAAGTACAACGTAGAATAGAATCTTCTCGTGTGGAAATAAGATTGGTTTTACGTCCTTATAGTGGGTCTGAACTTTTACGTTTCTTGATGGAGGGTGGTGGCAAGTATGGAAGCGGTGTTGGGATGTGTCTTGGCACAAAAACGAATCGTGCAGTTAAGGGTAACTGTGGCAGGAGGGAAGTGTGATGATCTTGAAGTGCTTTTTACTCAAAGAACTTGGGAGCATTCGGCACGTTATTAAAAAATAGAGGCTGGCTTATATTTTGTACATACCTATTCCCCCTGAGTAATTCTGTCATTGATGTTAGAGACGCACACCACTCTCCTGCTCACTCTCTTCAGTCTGCACCCGGTCGTGGTTTTCTATTATTAAAGTTTAATGGGGTATCTGTGAGAATCCTACTCCTTGAAGTAATAATATTTACCTTCTTAAATTCCTGTCAAGCTGTTCCGCAAGGTCAGAATTGCCGTCGGTTAGCTGAGCGGCTTTTTATCGGCTTACAGTCGTGCCCCCTCTGTGCACACGTTTGCTGCTTTCGCTGCTGGGCTCGGAGGCACCGTGAGCCCAGGGAGGTGATGTGGGATGGAGCAGAGCGAACAGGAGGCCCTTAAAATATCGATTAACTCATCCATCTCAAATTCCAGTATCAGCTGCTGCCTGACTGCGGGTCGCCAAACATCTTTTGGATGACGGTAAGAAGGAAAATACCTCTCTCCTCCCCATACACGCAGAAGCTGTTGGGGGCTATGAAATGGAGAGTTGGCTTTGATCTGTATTTCAAATACTTGCCCACAAGTTTGGCTCTGGAACAACTTCCAAGCTTTGTTTCTTTCCAGACGCTTGTGAAAGGTCTTTCCTTTGGTCTTGCCCTCACTGGGTTCAGTTTTAACGTCCTTGTTGCCTTACAGTGGACGGACAGATGCCGGTGACCTGCAGCCATCCTTTTCCTGGACTGTTGCGTTGCTTTGGGTAGCATCTGCTTTTATGCTCTCTTCCAGTCTTCCAGTAGCAGATGCTTATTTTAAAAACAAATATTAATACATTAGTATGCAATGCTCAGAGCAGCAATTTGAGAACACAGTTAATGTAATTTTCCCGTTCTGTAACACTTGTTTTCCTTGTATGCAAACTCTGGTGGAGCAACTGTGACAATCTTCTCAGTCGAAGTTTGAATTTTAATTTTGCGCTGGCTATAGGAACTGGTAAAACAACGTAGACTTTAAGGCCCCTGCGCTCAAAAGCTTTGAAGCGTAGTGGGCACTCAAAAGCATTGAAGCGTAACTGGCACCGTCTTGAGAAAAAATGAGAAAATTCTCATGTCACCAAGGGGCAGCTGAAGTCGATAAGAAGCTTGCCGGCTTTTATTATCTCCTTGACAGTCTCTTCTAGTTGATTTTGTGGGGCTTGATCGATCTTCAAGAATACACAAGGTTTCTTGTGTTTTCTACTTAAGACTCTCTTATTAATTTACCAGTGTTTGGTTTTTTTTTTAAGAGGCAAGAACCAAACACCCTTTGTGAATCTAGTGGAAAGCAGTCCCCTGACAGAATTTGGATAGTGTAGATGTTACAGGGAAGGGAGGATAGTAAGTAGCTTCTTGCTGACAGGACTCAAGATCCTCTGTACCTAAGACGTATCAGTAAAGATGTTTGGATGCTGGACCCCGTCCCACGCACGGAAGGGACTCGTTTGAGATGATAGTTATTGTGGTCATGCACCGGCTAATCTCACTGCTTTATGTCTGTGTTGCCAAGTTCACGTTCAAGTTAACTTAGCAGATAAATTGATGCTTAACAGTCGGTTACCTTCTTTAACGGTAAGTTTTGTCCTTTGGTGTGAATTTTCCCAGCAGTATTATTTTTTTTTAATCTTGAAGGTATACAGCTATTGATATTCACAACTGCTCTTAAAAAAAACCCAAACAAACAAACAAAAAAATCCCAAACCCCACAAAACCAAAAACAAAACCCAAAAAATCCCACCCCAAAACCCCACCCTTGTGAGCAAAGGGCCTCCCCACAGTGACCAAAAGTAAATGGCAAAAACCACAAAGCCCCAGTACTGTCTTCTAAAGAATCTTTTGCAGTCTTTGGCTGGGAGACTTTCAGTGCTATATGCAATAGAGCTATAATTTTCAGTGCATTAGTAGGCTTTTTTTGTGTTTGTTTTTAAAGAAGGTTAATTAGACAAATTTTCAATCTAGCCAGTTAAACCGGGGCAAGTTGTGCTTGCTTTCTACCATCGGTAACTCCTTGCGGTGACTCGAGCTGCTGATCTGGAGAAAAAGGCAAACAGAATTTGGTCTGTAACAGATAACCATAAAAACTAGGAGGACTGACTCTTGGCAAAACGTGCGAGCTCTGTGGACAAGCGTAGTGAAAACTGCTGGGTGCAGATTTGGCCGTGGAAGGGATGGTATTTGCACGATGTTGCCAGGGCGTTTCCTACGGGGCGTTTGGGCTGAGTTGATTCTCGCTCTGCTGAAGCCTCAGCGATGCTCTGGTCGCTTCCAGCAATGCTTGGGAGAAATCTGGAGACTTGAATTCTTCAGAAATCTGCGAAAGGATTCTCGGTTCGCGTCGAACGTAGGCCAGAGGGTTGTCTGCGCCCTTTGCAGTGGGTATGGCTTTCCGCTGCTCCCCACCTGAAGTATGAAAGCTGCGGTCATTTCTTGGTTACGCAGAGCATTGGACGAAATCCAGAGGAGGACGGATGACTGACCGTGGAGCAGAGCTAACCTGTGCTGTAACACGTGGCTGCTTCCGTACGAGAAACAGGCGAGTGAGTGATCCGGTAGAGTAAACTACGAGGAGTCGAGGGACTTGGATTGCAGCCAGCAGCTCTGCTTCTGACTTGTGCCCCTTGGGACAAATCACTTGAACTCGGAGTGAAATACTCTTTTCATTAAATCAAAGGCAAACTTCTCTTGGTTTCGGTAAAACTTGGTTTCATCCTCTGCAGTTTCTTGTGTTTTTTCAGATACGATACACAGGTGAAAAAATGGTATGTTGGACATCATCAACATTATTACAATGCTAGCAGCAGAGGAACAAGCAAATAAAAACCTGTTGTGGCTGCATGCATTATGGCTTTCTTTACACTGATGCTTTCCTTAGTTATTGAACAATTTTGCATTTTCTCATTTCCACTTAAAATCTGGGGTTTTTAATGACATCTTACTCACTTGTTACGTTTTTAAAACATTTGCTTTATGAAAAATTTGCTTGGTGGTATTTGCACACACAACTTCATAGTGTTTGTGGGATGCTGTCTTTTGTTCACTAAAAAAACCCCAACAAACAAACATTTTTTAGGAAATGCTTGTAGTAAATTACTTGGTGCTGTAAGTGCATGTTTAGTCTTACCAACTATCAGAAAAAAAAATCCATTTTACTACATTCTAATCTCTGTACAAGTATTTATAGTATATGGCATGATAAACAATAAGCTTGTGTTCCCTAAATAAAGTCATATCCAATAAACAGCTACTGAAGATGGTTGAAAACTTGCTGGTGGTGGAGGGTAGTGATTTGCCTTAGGTTAATCTTACAGCAGGTTATATGAACTTATACATAAACCCCGTCTTTTATTTCCCTGTTCTCCTCCTAACCTGCACTGCAGTCCATGCAAGTCCAACTGGTCTTTCTTCTGCTGTTCCACATCTATTTGTAGGCTCTAGCTAAATTTTGCAGTATGCAAAAAGTACTTTTTATTTCTCGCAGAGTTGGAATATCAGGTAGAGAGAAGAGGTTCGCAGGTACCAGTCTCCAGGTTTTAGGAGTGAAAAGAAAGATGTTAATTGTTACCAAGGAATGAAACCATCACCTAATTTTCCATAGGCTGATAACTTCAGTTACTGCTAACTATGGCCTAGTTTGAACAAGCCACATGGAAGTGAACAATTACGTGTAAGATTATTCAGTATTGTAATTTTAGTTTGTCCCGATCATTTATTTAATTTGTTACTTAAGGTTATAGAATTAAGTGAGAATTACAGAGACTTAAAACTATGTAAGTAGACAGGTTCTACAAATACCTATGTAATACTTTATATATAGTGCCTTTACTAATATGCAGTTAATGTCTATTGTGGAGTTCGTTACTTTCTTAACTACATCTGTGCTCCTGAAATGTTTCACCAAGCTTTTTTTTTTTCTTTATACTTTTTTTTTTGCTTGCTTTTTTCAGCCAGTTTATGGAAAACATCAGTTGTCATATCCAGAATGAAACAGCCTCATGATTGCTGGCATGCCAGAGGAAATATGCCGGCATTTTCTATTCCAGCATAATAATATGTTGGGAGTTGGTCCATCAGTAATGAAAGAAGTGGTCAGCATTCTGGTTTTATTTAAAAGGCTGCTAAGGCAATCTTCTCCTACTTGTTGATTTTTAAACTTTGAGGAAAAACTGCTTTGCTAAGAATCTATCTTTGAACCAACTCGGTCTTTATTTTTAACATAGTAAAATTAAAATCAACACTGCCAACACAGTTCCAACATAAGATAGTATATGGTGGTGTTACATATTTTGTTATAACTACCTTGAAGAGGTGAAATGCGTGTTTACTTCAGAGACTAAGTATGTGACAAGGAAGGAAAAACAGCGGCAGAGAAATTTCTTCGTAGGCAGAACAAGGTCTTATCCCCAGCCTCTTTCTCCAGTATGCTTTATATGGTTCATTAAGGCAGCTGCTCTCCTATAATCGTGGTTACGTAGAAAAACAGAAGGAGCTTTGAATGTTTCTGGGCAGAAGCAAAGCTGTGAAGTCTGTAGGTTATCGATAGCTGTCGCTAGCAGCTACTGTAAAACTACAACTTTCTCACTTTCCTTAATGATATTGTTGGTTGTAGAAGCTTGAGCAAAGGAGAAAAAAAAAAAGTATTTAATATGCATCTGTGGTTGTTACTCACGTGACTGTGCTGAAAACTGTTTGCGTGGTGGCTGTAACTTTCACCCTGGGAAAAAGGCTTAATGGATTCCCCTGTCCCTAGGGGCATTTTTGCCTTTAACTACATCAACTGGATATAAAATATGTATGAATACGTCTTACTATGCTTTGTGACAAATTGAAGGTATAAAAGTAAAGCCTACTCAGATAATGGTTTGTTAGATCTTACTT
>NW_010525786.1:2955-3308 GCF_000687285.1 Phaethon lepturus | reverse complement strand
AGGGAAATTAAAAGAAAAGAAAATCCATGAATGAAATTAGTGGTTTTCTATTTATTTTTTTTCCTAACTTAAAGACTAATCTCTTTGAATTGACAACTTGCTACCTCACCAAGAAGAGCTTAGTCTCTTTGAATCCAAGTCCTTAGTCTTGGAGATGTGTTTGATATCAATGTTTTTCATGTTAAACTGACCGGAACATTGTAGTATGCCATCTAGAAAAGCACGCTGGTGAACATACTGTTTTTTATAAATATACCTGCCGATATGGCCACATATTGGACTTTGTGTACAGCAATCCTGTGCAACTTCAGAGCCCTTTGATGTGCAGCCTTTAAGGAGAAGAGATTAACCTC
>NW_010525786.1:0-2924 GCF_000687285.1 Phaethon lepturus | reverse complement strand
TTCCCTGGTAGACAGAGTTCTTATTTTTTGTCTCTTTATGGGACCTTATCCAAAAGTCATCAAAGTCTATGGAAACCACCCTATTTACTTCAATGAGAATTGAATGAGGAACATGATTTCTGTGGTCCAGTGTTTAAGAAAACAACAAAAGCTTTGCAATAAAGTCATAATTGCATCCAGATGAGTTTCTCTAAGCAGTTGTGAAGGAGCTGGTGGAAGTGCCTTGATCGGACCAAATTCAGCATGCCACTTGTTTCTGTATGTGGGAACATCTGACACAATCTGGAAGTAATTAGTCTGGAACCAACAGCCCCCCTGAGCATTCCTTTTTAAATGAATTACAAATAAAAAGGCTACAAAATCCTTAATACAAGGTGTATCATCGGCTGCGCGTTGCGGAAGGTGTTTCTATCGGTAACTTGGCTTGTAGGGTGTTTTTCACGTGCTTTTATATGTGTGCAACATGTTGTACGATGGTGGTGGTCTTCCCAATGTTCTGTTTTATCCTGTTCTTCTGCACATTGATGCACGTTACGCAGTCTTCTGGGACAGAACCTCTTTTTAAGTTAATGTACGGGACACCGGACTTGAATTTCTAAGCAAGACTCTAGTTTGGTGATACAGGCACGGGAGCCTTTGCTTTTCTCTGGACAATTTTCGGGACCCTAACTGGGCCCTTTTTGTGTATCGCTGCTGAGGAACTAAGAAATACGGACGACACACTCGTGAATAAAACAAAGAAAAACCAAAACAGTTAAACGATGAAATGGAGATGAATGTGTCGGTAACGTTCAACAGCAGGTTTATTCCTTGTGGTGCTCCTCTCTTTGCGAAGGGGCACGTTGTGATTCTTTCCCAAGCACAGCAGCCTCGGGGCAGAGCATTATCCTGCCTCTGACAGTGTTCAGCAGCAGCTGTTTAAGGAAGACAATAAAAAAAAAAGACAAAAAGCTAGTAGTAGCTCACCGGAATTATGTTCCCATACTTAAAAATGGACCATAAATGTATCTCACCAATTTAAGTTGAATTATTTGTGGTATTTCGAGTAAGAGAAATACGAAGGCAATGGCCCTATATCTTTTTTCCATGAGGTCAGTGCTGAACTGCTGAGCTATTACTGCTTGTCCAGAGACCCTGAAAAAATATGTTGGGACAAAAGAGAGAAGCTAAAAAATGTAAAACTGTGTGATGATTTTTTTTTTTTTTTGAGAGGCAGTGCACACAAGAATGGAAGCATCCTTAGGTATGCTTTTTAAAATAGCAGTAGTACACAGGACGTATTTCTTAATGTAAAATGGGAAGAGGGAACAAAAGAGGAATTTTAGAAGAATGCGCTGCTGGAAAACCAGCAAGATCTAATATACTCTCAAGCTTCTAAAACAGAGAAACAAAATTAACTTTTTAAATTCTGTTATGACTAGCCGAGCTGTAATGTAATATAGTAAATCTTTCAGCATTATGTAATAAAATTAGTCAAAAGATGACAAAAGCATAAACAATGCACTAATGAAAAAGCCTTGCAGGACTCATGTTTAAATTGGATTGTGCCCGTTTGATTTATGCTGGTGTGTAAGTACACTCGGCTCAAGTGTTTGTGGAAGCATGGACAGTGTCCTCTCGCTCTGCATTTGCTGTTCCTTTTCTGTATTTTTTTTTTTCTTTAAGGTTTTGGAAATACATTACTAAATATTATAAACAGCATTGTCAATTATGGGCTACTGGGAATAGCTAAGTCTGCTATGCAGTCTAAGAATATAATTAGGAACAAGCAGAAAGCCGTATTTTACTGTAACAGGGTAAATGATGGAATTGCTAGATTGTCTTGAGCTCACTTGGCTCAGCTTAGATGCACATAAAACCCATCAGCAGAACACTTTCCACTTGAGCAGTATCGATGCATTTTAAGAGGAAGCATTCCCTTGGTGTCATTTAGACTGCAGGCCGGAGCTCTGCGTGTGGTGATATTTCAGAAAACGAAATACGTGCAAATATCCTTTTTTTTTTTTTTTAAACGTCATTTCTGATGGTACCTCTGATGTCGCATTGGCAGTAACGATGGCGGGCACCGCTTTGTTCGTGCGTAACGTGCACGAACCTGCAAGCCGTGCAGACCCCACTAGCCGCTTTTAAAACAAACCCAGAACGAGTTAGAAGGATGAACCTTTAACTTATAGCTGTGAAAAATCAAGAGGAAACAGCGGCGGCGTAGCAAGTTCCATGCCAGTTTCTGCCCTTGTGTCTGAGCTTTACTTCTTCTCCCCTTGTCTGCTGATAGAACGACCGCTTGATGCTTCGTGGGTATGTCGTGTTCAGCTGTAGCGTGCAAATCCCGTCAGTGCTTTAGTATCCCGAGACGCTAGAGCTTGGCTCTCTCCTGTTTTGATTCAACATGACAGATAGGTTTGAAACTGTATATCATCTATACTATATTACTATATATATTACTACTATAATCTATACACTATTACTATAATCTATATGCTGCTCTCTAACGCAAGTTATAAAGAAAGTAGCATAATGCAGCAGAAAAGACTAAAGAAGAAATACATTAAAATGGAGTATGTGGTAAATTGTGATCAGTTTAAATGGCGGGGCGGGGAAGGAGAGGACTGAACAGAACCAGACATAACGCCAACTGTTCTGGGATGAAACAGGATGGCCTAGGTGCTCTGATGTGTTCCTGCTTTCACGATCCCGCTGGCTTGCAAACCTCTGCTGGGGTTTATTTGCGCCTTCGCTCTCCGGGCAGGCCGGGAAGCTCCACGCGGCCGCAGCGGGGCAGTTGGGGCTGCGCCCTTGCCTGAGTGGGACGGTGCCTCTGTGACCGCCTTGCCTGTGGCAGAAGGCACACCTGCACTGTATTTTTAGGGCCGCATCTTAAACGGAGCGAGTCTCGGACTCGCCCTCGGGCTCTGCCCGCGCTG
>NW_010525785.1:77812-84874 GCF_000687285.1 Phaethon lepturus | reverse complement strand
AGGGTCCTTTCCAACCCTAGTGATTCTGTGAAGCAAAAAAGTTGTTTTCCACAGAAAACAGCGTAATTATCACTTTGGCTGTGTCACGTGTTTAACGAAAAATATCACGGAATTACTTTCATTACCGTTCTGGACACACTTCGTAAACTTTTCCGTTTACAGTTTGTCTGTCTTTACGATAGATATCAAGGCAAATGGGGCCACACAACTAAATGTAACGCAGGTCAGCTTGTCTGCTCATCCTAGTGCATTGAAGGTAATTTGTTCACTAAATACTAGAAAAAGTTGCAAGCGTCTGAGTCTTAATAATTCTGCCTGGTCCTACAAGATTTTTACTGGTTTAATTGTTGCTAGGAAGTAAGTAGCTAGTAAATCCAGCCACATGACAACCATTGATATGTATTAAAGTATCTAACCTTGTGTGAAATGAACCATGTATTTCTACAATGGCACGTCCCTTTTTCTAAAAGTAAGAATTGCATGTTTACCCCACAGTGCAAAGTCTGTCAAGGCTTTCCTGCAGTGATAGGGAGAGTATTTGTGCATTTTTAGGGGAGGATGAAGCTGAATTTTCTCAGTTTGAAAAGCTTGTATTATTGCGAAGAAGAGAGGAAAGGGCTAAGTTTCTAAATATTTCATTCTCTACTGTGGCAATAAAAAATCACTGATTGCTGGTGGGTGGTTAACTAGCTAAATTTAGGAAAAAAGTAATGTGAACAATCTTGGATTGTGCTTGCTTTTTGGTCTTTCGAAAGAGAACACATTTTCTTTTGGAAGATACTGCATATTGGTCCGCTGTAGTCTAGGTCCTTTTGTCTAGGTCACGTTGAGTCTACGCTGCTTTGGTCCATGCAGGGAGCCAAGGAAGAGGAAGATCGAAAAAATGAGTAGCGTGTACAAAAGCACGCACGATTCCCTGTTGTCCATTCATCACAAGACTATTGGCTTTTCTGAGTTGTTGCTTTTAATGCCTTGTGTGGGGTCCTTGAAGCAAAAATGAAATAAGTTTATTAAGGAGCAGCAAAGCAGCTGTTGCTGGTGTTAGTGTGCAGTCAATCGATACAACAGGATGCTATATAAAACAGGCTTTAGCCCTCACAGTGTGTCCAATTTTTCTTTTTTTGCTTTAACATCTGCTAAAGGTCAAGAACTATATTTATCAGAACCAAAAATGTGTTAGAAACAGAAGGTGCTCTCTTTTCCAGCAACATTGTTTTCAAACAGGAACAACATTTAGATACTTGGTTTTTTCAATTATTGGAAAGAGAAGATCTATAGAAGTTGAAAAATACTTTCCACTTCTCTGGTACCTTTTACTCCAGTGCCTCAGTGTTTACAGACCCTGGTTGGTTCAGTCAAAAATATGAGAATAGTAACTACTTTACAGCACAGTCAAAACTCACATTTTAAAAGTAGAGTCTATGGTGTGGGTGCATTCTGTTTATGCATGTGAAACTGCAGGTATCCCAGCCTGGATTTTCAGAGAACTTAAGTACTTGTGACTTGTTGCAGAGTTAGTCAGACTGTTAAAAGCCGAAACTGAGCCCTCTAATGTATCACCTTTAATCAGAAGTTTTAAAAAAGGGCTAAGAGGCTTAAATTTTGTAGTAATGGAAAGCAGATGCAACAGAAGGGCATTTCTCTTCTCTGGTTACTGTGACAGTCTTTAACATAGTTACTGATCTGAAATCTGCCACATAAAAATCATCTGTGTCTTACGTTTTATGGGAGATAAGTATGAGGAGCTGTGCAAGTGGTAAGTTCTGATTGTGTTTCGTCCCACCAACTGGTTAGCAAAACCTAATGCTGGTGACTGGACTAAAACACCCCGTTAATTTGATTATTTTACATTCCTCTCCCTCATCCAACTGTGTTTGATCCACTTCAGTCTGCCTTGCCTATTCTGATGATAAACTTTCTTGAGCTAGACTTCTCTCCACTTATGTGTATCTGGTTTGTAGCTTTTACCTTTTTTAAACCAGGAAAAAAGGAAAATACATGTCTGGGAACTGCTAGTATAATGAAAAAACCAGAAGTGTGTTCCACACAGAATAAAAGCTGTGAGCAACTCTGCAACAGTCAGGAACCCAGTCAGAAAGCTGATTTATACAGAGGTGAAAGGGAATATACATGAGGCAATTATTCCCCCCAATACATTTGCAACCTTTATATAAAAGAATTTAAGCACTGAAGCTATATAGATTAGAATGTCTTTTCTCCTAAAATACATTCACCATCCTACCCCAGTGGGAGTAGAAAAAAATCATTATCAGTTATCACACAGAGATTTAAATTAGGATTTTTTCATAAAACTGAACTTCTGAAACAAAATCCCAGAGAAATTGAATTAATTGCTGGATCTGCATTGAATCACCAAGAGACATGGTTTTATTTCTGTGTTGCAGCAGAAAATGCTTCATCAGTAGGAATTCATGTGGAGGAAAACTAAGCATATCCCACTTACTGAACACAAGTATGTCTGGGATATTTAATTATTTTTTGATTAATTCATTTAACATTAATGTAGTCAAGGACTGCAGCATATTCAGCACTATACAGTTTGCTACCTGTATGTACCTCCAGCTCTTCTTAGTTAAAGGCACCTTGTGGTTTTAACCTGCAGGTGTTGTAAATGAATTACTACTTTTCTAAGCTACCTTCATTACCGTGAGGAAATACACAGAAACGCACTGGAGCTAAGATGATTTGCAGCATCTGTAGTTAAGACTTAATAGAATGTACTCTATGTTTTCAAGGATAAAACATGGAGAGGTCAGTTAGAACGAGGGTAAGGTGTTAAATTAATTACTTAGAAACCTTTCGCCTAAGCAGTGTACTTACTCGGTATGAGAAATAATAGGGCAATATTTTTGTTGTGTTTTCTGCATATCTGATGTAAGTTTAGTATAGATTAGGAAATCGGTACATAGTAGGCACTGAAGTTCACAAGTTCACTAACAAGATGTGAGAATGTCTCTTGGTTATACGGTTTCTTGGTAGCAACAACTTTGTCGTGTGGAAATACCTCATGCAGGTCCAGCCTTTGCTTTTGTCAGCTGATACACAGAGAGAGACTTTACAAATGTACAGTCCAAGTATCACCCTTCCCCTCAGTGTTTTTTCTTCTTCACCAGTCCTGAACAAATGTGAGTGGAATTCAGGGTTTCCTAATTATTGGACTGCTTTGGCTCTGTAGTTCTCTGATAGTGTAGTCCATGGCACGATGATGTACGTAGCACACATAACTGGTCAGAAAGACTTGCTGACCATTCTGTTTAAAAAAACAAGACAGAAGGGGTTAGAGAAATCTCCAACAAAACTTAATGCAATCTCTCATCCTGAAAACAACATGCATTTTGCATAAAGTTAAATGAAAACTTTACAATACACTGTTATAGAATAATCAGCACCTCTGGCATTAGTGTCCTAATATCTGCCAGTTTGTAGGTGCTTTTTTGCCTTGCAGCCTGAATGTTTTACCTGTTGATTCTGAATCTAATGTAATGCTATGCTTCTTACACACAAAAATGTGTAGCCCTTCTTTGAGTAATCCTAGCATGAGCCTTGTGATGCTGTATGTCCTGAACTACAGATTGTTCTATGCATACGTGTTTATTAATAATATTTAAATCTCTTAAAAACTCTGTCTCCCTCTACATGCAATTTGAGAATAAAATTTGAGTGAACAAGCTTTATTTTGCCAAGTAACGTGCTACTTCCTTCACCTCCCTTGCTATGCCTTTCCCCCCACCCCTTCTCTCTGAAATAACCAATTCTAATTTTGTTCATACTTTCTCATGCAGAAGGCTTTCAAGGACTTTTGTCACCTGCATGTTGCTTCAGTAGCTCAGCTAAAGATAGTTCATTGTGGTGTTACAGACAGGGTTTGCTTTAACAGCTATTTTATTTTCATTATCAGTTTGTACACTGTCTGGAAGATGAACTGCTGTACTGAATCAGAATGGATCAAAGCTCTATGCTGTCTCACATTCTAGCTTCAAGTCTATGTAAAATGTACAACGTATACGTGTGTAAGTCCCCATGTCAGTATGCTCTTCCAGATTCCTCATGTCTTTGGGCTTTGAAGCTATAATATCTAATAGGTATTGATGAATACTATTCATACCACTTTGAATACAGTTGTGCTCTCTTAAGGAACCTCTGTACACTTTTAGCCCCATAGTAACCAGAGATGTTGATTCTGTGGATTTACTTGTGATGTTTGGAAAAAAAATACTTCAGTGCTCTTCAGAAATTAAACAGAAACTGCAACTTCTAAGTGTTACACACCTTGTAGTAAAAGTTATGACTTTGGGTCCTGATTCAGTGAAGTTTCAGGCATATCCTTTGGAATTCCTAAAGAGCGTGACTTTTTCTCAAGCAGACATTGAATATTTTGAAGCCAAACCTAACACTTCAGTGTTAGAACACTGCATCACTTGCTATGACACTGTGGTAAATAAAGCTTGCAGCTTCCAAGAGTTGACTTCCCCTAGTTAAATATCTGCCTAAGAAATTGAGCCTAGTTGTTCTTCCACTAGCTCAAATTTACTCGAAGAGGGAACCACCATGGGTTACCTGGATGGTTAACTATTATATCTAGAACAGCACAGCGCTCTGCTGATTTCTCAGTGTGTTCTTTCTGAGATGGGGGGCGGGAAGTAGAGTATGAAATACTGAATTCCACTACTGAATTACTCATTACCTGGTGACTAGAATCGAATGTATTCTGCTTCTGTAATTTGGATTGACTCAATTGTTAAGAACTTGTTTCTTTTGATTAGCGCCTCTCCTTTGTTTCCTCTAGCTTAGAATCATTCTCAGCATGCTGGTTTGCATGTATATTCTGGTGTAGATTGTGTTCATTTGGGAGCTGTAAGGGGCCATTGGGTTTTACCTGCTAAAATTCTCTTCAGAAAGCTAGGTACAACTTAAGTCTGGACTTTTTTTCTAGTGCCACAGGAAGAGGACAATAGGCAACTGACTTCATTAATGTTTAGTCCTTGTAAAACAGATACTTGTAGTCTTTATGAAAGGATATGGTCTGTTCTGAGTCTTTTTGTAATGGCTGCCAGATTGCTTCCCCACTGAAATGAAAACTGTGCCTGGATATAGATAATTACTACAAAACATTGCCAAGCTCAGAAATTCCTCTCTGTGGACCAGTTCCACAGGGTTTGAAATTGATATTTACAATCACTTACTTTCGGTGGAACTTTCCTCACAGCCAAAATGGAGACCTGCAACTTCAGGGTCAAATTTGGTTTCAGAGAGAGATGTAGTTGCCATGTCTGTAAAGGAAATGTGATTTTTTTTCAGGTGCTTCTCTGTGCTCAAAAACTGATTGAACATTTTTTTCCCATCCATTTCCATGTAATTTTTTATGCCTGCTTATTCCTCACAAGGGAAGTGTAAACTACTAGTGCAGTGATTTCTTTAATTTTTTTTCTTTTGTATTGCTTTAGTAGCATTTTGTACTCATGCCTGACATTTGACAGGGTTCAGGGCAGTGAAGAATCATTTCTGTTGAAATACTTTGTGGGGAAGCCTGGCTACTAAGAAGCTGCTGAGACCAGCAGCAAAAAGTCACAGCCATTTCCAGTACCACTGACCTGAAGGAATATTAATCAGTATTTTCAGAGAGTTTGGTTTTTTTAATTTATATATGTTTGTTTTCCTTTCAGTTTTATGTTGAGAATTCATTACATCAGAAACAAAAAATACGGGGGAGAAGATAACAGAAGCAGATACTTTCCTTAAAGTAGTGGGTTCCCTGACCTTTACAGCATACGTAGGCTTTAATGTGACTATGGTCATCTAATCTAAACTTTGAGAAACATAGGACAAATTATTTTCCCCAGCAATTCCCATATAGAGCTCCTTGGGTTCAAGCATGTCTTTCTTGCATGCGTGTATTCTTTTGTATACCTCGCTATACATCGTGCTTTGTCACCGCACACTTACATTGCCTTCTTGGTGGTTGTGTTCGGTCTTTCCTCTGAGACCCCTGGCTTTTGTCACAAGTTGACTTGCATTTAGGTTTAATACTGGAGAGAATTGAGATCTGTTTTAGAAACTATTTAAATCTATGGTGCTGAGAACAGAGGTATAAATCAAACGTATATGTAGAAATCATAATAGGAACATACTCTGACACACAATCTTTTACATATTAAAAAACATTTATTTTCCTGTACTGTACATTTTAAAATTTTTACATTTTTAAATGTATAGTACAGTTGCTTGCTTATGATGTGCTTTATGTCAGGAAAATAAAGACAAACGTGCAGTATGACCTAGAACAGTAATAGCTCAACTGATGGCGAGAAGATGCACTCTGGTGGCTGACCGGACCTCCATTTCTGCTTTCTGTTGCTTTGCTGGAGTTCACCTTGCTGCTGCTTGCTCCAATGTGAGAATCCTTTCAGAGAAGTTTGTGACAAGAACAATATATTGCTGACAAACCTTGAGAGCATGTTAGGAAACATCATTCCAGCCGTTAGACTCAATGAGCAAAACTGTGAGTCTTGTCAAGTCCTTTTGCTATTTCACAGCATAAAGCTGTCACCTCATTAATCAGAGGAGCGTATTACCACAATACTCCAGTGTGAATAGCATCCATCGCTGATCTTGTCAATTCCTTGCGATAACACGCCAATTTGATAATCCCCACCTTATGCATTTGAAATTTACAGTGAAATTTCTGCTTGATGTACTCGATTAGTCGAACTGGTGTGGATTTCAATACATATATTAGAAACCATAATTAAAAGGCAGACAACTAAGAAGTTTGTTGGGTAGGAGGTTGTTTCAGGGGAAAAAACTCCATATAATGCAGAACAGAGATTCTTGGCTGCAGCTGTGAAGGACTACTGGCTCAGTACATGGAAGCAGGACTGGGATGTTTTAGAAATGTCATGGGACAGTGAAGGGGTGAGGTTCTTTTATTAGGTACATAACCCTGACAGAACTTCCCAAACAAGGATCTCTGTTGTTTCTGTGTCTGTTTCCTATGATTGTTTTGATAATACTACTATTATTTGTAAAGGCTTCACAAGTGTA